>NC_089820.1:19582580-19882580 GCF_029633855.1 Hoplias malabaricus
CTGTAGGAAAGAGAGAGATGGGGGGGGAGAGAGAGAGAGAGTGACAGAGAGAGGGAGTTCCTATTTCCACCTCCTGTTAAACCAGGCCAGCTTTGAAAGCCATTCGTCAGCTAGGACAGTATTTTGAAGGACGAGACAGGTCTTAAACAAGCTTCGTAGTTTAATTCCTTCGTGAAGAACTGTGTCATTCCCCTGTGGAAGAGATTTGTGCTTTGCCTAAAGATGGAAGAATAGCATAAAATGCTTTTTATTCACTGTGTTGAGGCCAATACATCAGAAAACTAACAGGAGTTTTAAAGTCGGACAGATGCTTCATCACCTTTAGAGGGCAGCACTAAGAGAGGCAGGTCTGTTTATTTGAGCCTAGTGGGTCCATTATTTCCTTCTGATATTGGCTCGATGCCTTCACCTCTGGCCACCCTCAGTGAACATGGTCAGTGTTAACACCACAGCTCGGCCATTCTTACAGGATGTCGAGGTAGGGGAAGGCTCCAGGGGCAAAGGCCACAGAATAATTGCATCGCGAGCAGCATGCCTGCAGTAAGTGTCATACCTGTGGTTACTGCTGCTGTGTTAAAAGCACAAGCGTTCTCTGTGTCCGCTTAATGGAGAAGGTCTGATCTTATTAAGCAGAGCATCTTTAGGCAGAAAGGGAAGTGTCTTCGACATGCCTCACTGTGCAGGAAAAACCGTTGTCTTTTCATGCTAATTAAGCAGTCTCCCACCTCGCATTATCTCTCTCGCTCTCTCTCTCTCTCTCTCTCTCTCAAAGGGCTGGGTAATTTGATGATAGCTTATCATTATCATGATATATTATGTTGCAGTGCACTTCTACTTTTCTACTTTTCAGAGCAACAACAAGTGCAAGAAAATAGTGTGGTACCTTTTTGTTTTGCCAGATCATTCCACCCCTAGTTTTAAGTTTTATTTTATTTTTTTAATTCTCTGTCTCTCACTATGTCCTCTACATACTAACTTACAAACTTTTAGAGATGTAAATATATCCACATCCATTCACATCATTCATCAGGCAATACACCGCTACTGTCTCATCTATGGTGAAAAGAGCCATAGGTTGATGAACGTGAATCTCACCGTCAGCTTGCACCAGTGCCATCGACATTAGGTGTTACATCTTCCCCGCCGTCTCGTGTTGTTGCTATAACCCATCGCCACCATCTCCCACTACCTCCTCTTCTTCCCCAGGCCAGTTACTCACTTCACCTCCTCACTCAGAGTCAGGAGAAAGGGCCTAGGCCGACTGCAATAGTGGGTGTCTGGGTGCATTTTAATGGACTGGCGAAGAAAATGTGATATGTCGTATGTAGAGGACTAACAGTATGTATGTGCTTAATGTGTTTATGGCAGCGTATAAGCAACGTATATTTGATAAGCAGGCCACATGCTAAAAGCCACAGTATTGTTCTCAGCGAGAATTTATTATTATTATTTTTTAAGTCACTTTTCCTTAAAATGTTGCCGCGCAGCCTGTCGATGACCCATTTCCAAGATGGTCGAGAAAACAGGGAAGAGCAGTGGAGAAATCCATGGGGAGTAGCCTACGCAGAGAAGTGCATGCAAGAGAGGGAGTCAGCATGCGAGAGAGAGAGAGAGAAAGAAAGTGAGAGAGAGAGAGAAAGTGAGAGAGAGAGAGAGAGAGAGACAAAGGGGGCGAGAGGGAAAAAGAGTTCATTTTTGTTGGGAATTGTATGTGAGAATTGTTGATATTATTCGATTTCTTCCACTTGCCCACCCTCTTTTTCTTGAGCCCAGAGATCATCTCCACTCCCACCTCTCCAGCTACTCCCTCCACCACCGGCCCTCGCGGAAGAGAAAGACAGAGAGAGAGGCGCTGGGAACATTGCATGGATTAAGCTTCCGCAATAGCCCCCTTGCCTAATTACACATGTAATGAGTTGTTTATTTGGGATAATGCGCAGCAGGAGCAGCGGGCCCAGCACCGGAGCCCCGAGCGGACCCACCGGAGAGAGAGGGATGAGACGGAGGGGAGGCTGGACAGACAGCGAGAGAGAGAGTGTGAGAATGGGGAGAAAGAGCTGTCAATGTGGGCTCTGAATGAGGGAAAAGGAGGGCTGCGTTTTAGGGAGGAGAGTGGAGTAGGTACTTTTTCAATGGCCTAGGGTCAAACAGCCCGAGGATTTTTCTCAGGGTGGAGAAACAGAGGGGAAAAAAAAAGGTCTGATATCTTGGAAAACACACAAAAAAAGAAGGAAAAGCAAAGTTCGCAACGGAGGGGATGGGAGGGATGTATGTGCCCGGCAGTGGAGTAGAAGGGAGTGGAAAAGAGAGAGAAAGAGGGAGAGAGAGAGAGAGAGGCTCTGCTATCATTAGCCAAAGGGGACAGGCGAGGTTATGTGAACGGTGCAGCTGGAGAAGGAGCTGAGGGAATTGCAAGGGTGAACTGCTGGGCTGCTGTGAACAAGCCCCCCCCTCTCTGAACCACCCCCGCCTGGTCCAACTCAGAGCAGCCTGCGTTTTCCCAAAACACCCCCCACCCAACACCCCACTAAAAAAAAAGGAGTAGCTAAGATGGTGAGGATAAGCTTCAGCTTCTGGTGCAAGACTCCAAAAGCACACACGCACACATAAAGCGCACTGTTGATTTATACACCGTTTTGGCCATGGGCGCTCGGCTTCTCCTTGTTTTCTTTCTCGTCCTTATCAGCCCCATCGAGAAACAGACTTTATTCAGCAAGAGCTGGTGATTAGCGACGGAATAACAGTAATTAGAAGGGTGATTATTTTTGATAACCCAGCCCCAGCCCCCACCCCGCCCCTAATAAAATAAATAAATAATAATAATAATAAAATAAATACACTGTAACCCCCCGTTTCCTCGTTCAATTCCCCCTCCGAGCTGGATTTTATTGTTTGTTTATTTGTCTTGCTTGTCTCTTCTCATCTTTTTTTTTTCTCCTCGTTGAGCCATCGCAACGTGAACGGAGGAGAAGCACGAAGCCGGTTTAATCCAGCGCCGAGCATCAGACTGACTAAAAGACCCAAACTTTCCCTGTCACCCTTTTGTGATCACATACAAGAAAACGAAGAGAGTGAGAGAGAGAGAGAGAGAGAGAGAGAGAGAGAGAGAGAGAGAGAGAAAAAGGAAAAGAAAAAAGCAGGCCCGCCACAGCTGCGAGACACAAGAAACACGCAGCAAAGGAAGCTATGCAAATGTGCGCAGGCCTGCTACCGTATCCAACAACAAGAAAAAAACACACACACACACACACACACACAGAGGCACATCACACTTCACAAGCATCTCCTACAAAAAAAAAGACAGAATGGAAGATATGGAAGATTTGAAAGGGAAAGGGAGATAAAATACAAGTTGTAGAAGTTTTTTTTTTTTCACAGAGAAGGAAAAAAAGACAAGGTTGAGTTTAATTGCAATGACGCGTGGCACCGTGTCTTCCGTGTCAGTGCAGGAGGTGAAAGATGTCTGAGAATCAATGGTGCACTGGAAAAAAGCAGGGAAATCCACCTTGACAGGTTTTCTCGTACCAGCCGAGTCAAGCCATGCATCGTGGGGTGCAGCTCAAAAATAGCAGCAGCTCAAGGGTCATCTGCTAGCGCTCCAGGAGCTGGAGAAGGACCCGTGGTGGGGGTTTGTGTGTAGACACTGAGTCCCAGTCTCTGTCTCATCATCACACTCACATACAGTCAGGTGCAATCTGGTTTTCTAAGTGTAAAATCATTTCCAGGACAGGAAACAGACTTAGAAAAAACAAACCGGGCATAGCACTGTAAACCCTCCACAAATTCTGAAGGGTTAAACAGCGCCAGAAGTTTATCAGATCTGGCCAGCGCTACTCTTCTCCTTGCCTCCCTTGTGGGCCTTGAGGTTTTTTCCTCCTCCTTTGAAAGTTCGGGTCAGTTTGATTCGCTGCAGCTGCGGTGGACTCTTTAATCAGACGCTATCTTCTCGCTGGTTCACCCCCACCACCCTTTCTTTGCTCCGTCACCTCCCTCCTCCCAGACGCAGACCTCCCTCTCCCCTTAACGCATCTTAATTGGTTGCTTTCTGTGACAAACTACGAGGGCTGGCTTTGATGAGGTCGGCCCGAGCCGTTGCCTGAGCTTTTGCCAACTGCTGCCAGCTCCCCCCACCACTACAAACAGACGAGAAGGAGAGAAAAGAGGAGGGGATGTGGACGTGCTGGTCTCATAATGACAGACTTGGGTAGGATCGGCCCCTCAGGGGACGCCTGGTCCCCTGCTTCAGGCTAGAGTCCGGTAGCCTTGAGGTATCTCTAGCTGCCTTCGCATTATAGAACCTACTGCTCCGTTCCAGTACTTTGCCCAGCCCCCCTCCCCAATCTGGTCTTGACAGGGCAGAGGATGAAGCTGAATAACTTGAGGAACTCATTTCATTTCTGGTTTCAATTGAGAGATTGACTGCTATGATATCTTCTTTATACGATAAAAAATGTGAGGTTCACTGGAACACAGGGACGTGCTATTAAACGTCCTATATCCCACTGTTAGCTCGAGTTTAAATAAACATAATTGTCATGACCGGGGTTAGCTTAGCTCTCAACGCCTTCGCCACCCACCATGTCCTTTTCTAGAATTTTGCACAGCTCTGTGGGAAATTCTCACACTGCTGTGCATCACACTTTCTCTCTGAGAACTCAGACAATATAAGTCAGTCTTGTCATGGTTAAAATCCTCTGTCTTATTGCTTGCGGCTGTTTGTTTCAGTGTGGTACATCATTGTATTTGAAGCAGTTTGAGAAAATTGGTCTTGAACACAATTATTTTCAGCCTGGAGCTTTGGTTTTAACTTGGCCCAGAAGAATGATCTGCCTTTTAAAGCCTTATATGTACAGTTTCAAAAGGTTCCACCAGCCTTTACAGATAAGAACTGTTGATTATTGGAAATACAAGTACATGAACATGATTTTGAACATGAAGTTTTCCCACCAATCCTGGAATATAATAGTAGCCTCAATCTTGAGAAGTTGCAAAGTTTATTGGTGTTTCCGTCATGGCCTAAAACAGTGTGATGATCTGTCACGCTCCAGTGATGAGTGTGGCGTGAGGGGGAATATGCGCAAAGTGCTGTCTCTGATTTGTTTGTATTTTGCCCCATTGCTGCTGGACAGGAAGTCAGAGAGGGAGAAAAAGTGAAGGAAGAGGGGGAGGAAGGCAGAGAGCGAGAGAAAGATTAAGCAAGAGCGGAATTGGAAGAGAGAGAAAGGCACGAAGAGGAGGGAAACAGAAATTGTGGCCCTTTTGCTTAGACAAACACCAACTGCAACAATTGTCGTTTAATGGCGCGAGACATCAACAGTGGGGCAGTGGTTCCACCAATCAGCCCAATCAGCTTGCGGTAACACTGAGTGAGTGTGACATCATTTTGGAACACAAGAAGGCTGTTGGAAAGGGGGATGACTACAGCTTTTTACAGCAGGAGAGTTTAAGAAAGTGTCTGGACTAACACACAGCTGCTCTCCCCTTCTCTTCTCTTTTCCTCAATCTGGGTTACTCGGTTTTCATACAGTGCTTTGGGACCAGGGAGAGAGAGAGAGAGAGAAAAGAGAAAAAAGCGAAGCCTAGGTCGAACTTATGAAGGACATCCTGGTTGAAGTGCGGTGCTTTTATATTTCAGATTTAAACTCCATTTCTTAGAGTCTCTGTGGATCAGCTAAAAATTCTACTGTTCTAAAATTTGATATAATTTTAATCAAAGAATTTACTGACGTTATTATCTCGACTGACCCCAGTGGTGTGATTCACATGTAGCCCTCAAACTCTGGTTCCAGCAGTTAGACAATTTTCGAGGGAGCAGTTGGTGGTGGAATATTTTAGCACGAGGTATTGATTACCATCTCTAGTCACTGAAGCTGCTTTGTTCACTCATTTTGAAATATTGTACGGTCCATTTGAGCCAGCCCCCACATTTCATTTGCTTGCAGAAAAAAAATCGGAGGTCAACAGGAAGCTTTGATTTGCATTGGTGTAGGACCAACCACAACTGGCCTCAAAAGAATTGCATATTAAATGTAAAACAGTTAAGGCCTTTAATCTTGAAACAATATAAAAACATTTCCTTGATTTAAAATGAGATGTGCTTCTAAAATAAGTTTCTGGGAAACGACTGTGTTGCGAAATGATATCTCGAATAGAGGGGAAATAATAAGCAGAGTTTTTACACCAATAAGAAATTTTGAAAGCAGTGAATTTTTTTATCTCGTTTCTGTTTTTATTGTTGATTTGTTGATTGGGTCACTATGGATGTACGAGACTGAAACAGCTTCTTCATATTTACTGTAACATTACAGTCAGAATTGTGCAATTACTCAGAAGGAAAAGAGGCGTTACAGTTGTGTATAAAAGTCAGTCAAATGACAAAAAGAAATGAACACATCTTCTACAGGGAATAGGCATTGTTCATCTAATATTACTGCAAGGGTCTATTTGTTCTGAGTCACATTTTGGAGGGGGAAAAAATATATAAATTATAAAATATGCCCTAAACAAAAAATGTTTTCCAACATGTCACAATTACTAAACATGCAAGTGTCCGTTATATGTCATGGTGTGCTCTCTGTTAAGGACACTCAAAGTGCTTTTAATCAGAAAATATACAAAATGTGTGGTTTGTCCAGGGGCACCCAAACTTTTTGCATACAACTATAACTTCTGTTTTTTTTTTTTTGTTTGTTTGTTTTTTTTTTTTTAAATTTCCCGCTCGCTGTCAAAATAGGGAAGGGGGTGGGGGACTGTTACAGGATTTCAGTAAAACACTTCAGTATCAAGTGCTTCAGTAGCTTACCGTACTTCGCCACACATGAAGAAAAAAAAGTCAGAAGAGAAGGAAAGAAAGAGGCTGGGGGGGCAGCACAGGGAGGGGGAAAAATGGAGAAAAAGAAGAAGCAGAAGAAGTGAGAAGGAAGTGTGTTGGCACCCGCTCTCGGTCTGTGAGCCACGTTAGCCTCTGGGCTTAATTGAAGCCAGGAGGGAGCGTTTAATAATTGCTGTCAGAAGATCAAATTTAATTCTCTTTTTCACAGGACCGCTGTAGGCTAGGGTGAAACAAATTGTCATCGGAGATTTCCAAATGAACAAAGCTTTTAATTAGTCTGATTAGAATGCCAAGGTAGAGAGGGGGCAGAGGAGGAAGGAAAGGAGGGGCGCTTGGGGAGGGAGGGGGGGGGGGTTAAAAAAAATGCAATGAAATAATCAGAGGGCCATCTCAGCTCGCTTCTGGCTGGTGTGGCGATTCGTGATGATTTAAGGCACGGAGAAGCAGCACGTGACTCGGCCTTGAGACACGCCGCAACCCCTGAACACGGCTAACACCGCCACATGCTGTCATCCTCCGCCGAGAACATAATTGGGCGAAGATGTCAGGCCTTTGTCTGTTCCAAGTGACATAGCTCTGGGCCGTGAGCACAGGGAGGTGATTACTCACCGACCAAAGACATGCGCTGCTTCTGTTTATTTCTTTATTTATTCCTCGTCTCCTTCTTTTTTTCCCCCTCAACCATTTCTTTCCACACTGGTAACCTTTAGAAGTCTAGAGCCATTAGCTTCATTTGCTCTACCATTTAAAAGTAATTACATAATTACACCATTATATACGTGTATATTATATAATAAATTACATTAAGATTCAGTTTTTCTGTATCATCAGGTTTGAGCTTTGACCTGGATGAATTATTACGATATTTTAAGTGATTCATGACCAATATTGCAATCACAGTATTAATGCCATAACCTGCTATTGATTTCAGAGCTGAAAGCAATGTGCCAGACTGCAGTTTTCCCTGTTAATAACTTGTTAAGACAATGTTGAATAAGGGGTTATGATAATAATATAAAATGCATTAATGTATATCTTAGTCCAGTATTATGTGTCTTCCGATATTAATGCAGGCACAGAAATGTTAATGAATTACCAGATCTACCTGCATTAGCATAACAGAGCAATACAATTACAGTATTAATGCCATACACATGCTATTGATTTCAGAGCTGAAAGCAATGTGCCAGACTACAGTTTTCCCTCTTAATAACTTGTTAAGACAATGTTGAATAAGGGGTTATGATAATAATATAAAATGCATTAATGTATATCTTAGTCCAGTATTATGTGTCTTCCAATATTAATGCAGGTACAGAAACATTAATGAATTACTAGATCTACCTGTTTTAGCATAACAGAGCAATACAATTACAGTAACTCGGTGCTGCCTAAACACCCCGCTCTGGAGAACGATAAGTACGATAAATTTGGTCAAATATAAACATCTGTTCTGCTGGTGTTTCTCATTTTAAGCAAATATTTGCAGATGTGGATAACTTTCCACTCCACTCCACTCCACAAATGTAGTAATGTTGCTAAAAGAATGTAAGAATGAGAGAAGCTAATCAACAGTCGTTTTTTTGATCACATTTTTGCTTGGTGCCTGTT
Organism: Hoplias malabaricus; assembly: GCF_029633855.1. NCBI lineage: Eukaryota > Metazoa > Chordata > Actinopteri > Characiformes > Erythrinidae > Hoplias > Hoplias malabaricus. The sequence continues at coordinate 19,591,024 of NC_089820.1, forward strand.
GGTAATGTGTCATTAAGAAATCTTTCTTGCGAAATTTTAACATTTTCACGGTGTGATTGCGTGTGACGTTGTCACGGTGCCTCGTGTTCACTCTTGCCTGTTTGCTGAAACAGGTTCTGTTCTGTTTGTCCAGTTGGAGAACTGAAGAATTACACCAGAGGTCTATATTTTCATGAGTTTTCATGAGTCTAAGTTTTGAGTGGCAGACTGGAGCGGTGCTGTGGTTGCACCTGGACCTCGAGCTGCCTCTGTGTGACGTGGCAGTGGTTAGACATTTGCTGATAAACACAGCTCTGCTTTTGCAGATGTGTGAAGACGGGATCCTGAACACAAGATTGTGGTTCTTTATTCAAATCACGGTGTCTGAAGACCAGAGCATATGTCAGTGTTATAGGAAAGAAATGACAAGCTGGGTGTGGGATAGAGAACTTGCTCAGGATCTGGGGTGAGTGACATGGCACAATTATAATACGACAATGCGATAGGACATTTGAGATTTATTGCAATATGGCAATTAACGTGGCACCATGATGCAACAGGTAGCAGTCACACAGCTCCAGAGTCCTGGGGTTTTGTGTTTAAACAACTCCCCAGTCACTGTTTGGTGAGTTCTCACTGTGTCTATGTGGGTTTCCTCAGAGTGCTTTGGTTTCCTCTCACAGTCTAAAAGCACACATTATTAGGTAGAGTGACTATTCAAATATGTCCGTAGGTGTGAAAGTGTGAGTGAATGTGTGAGTTTATGTTTAAATGTGTGGTGCCCTGTGATGGACTGGTGCCCATGATTCAAGGTAGGCTCACTGCAAACATGAACAGGATGAAACAGTTATGGAAATGAATGAATGAATTAATGAAAACTACACTGCAATTGCTTACTTTCTTAACAATGTTGCTTGAAGAAATCAGAACATTTTACACAATGACAACTGTTGTAATTTTGGCATGAAAAAAAAAAGGTTTAGCTCTAATATCACTAACAAAATGTATCATGATACTGATCAAATGCTATAATATCACCCACCTCTAACAAAGACCACAAAACTATAATCTCAGCCCATGAGCCTCTGACTTTCTTGCTTTCTCTTTTTCCGTGGCATCGGTATTTTTCAGTTCTGCTTTCTTTACATATTTTGCTTCCACTGTAACTAGCAACTCATCGGGAAGTGTGAATTTTGTTGTCTTCTAGGTACCGTAGTGTATAAAATACAGCTCCTCCAGAAGCTGCACTTTCTGAGAATTACCCATACATTGAGCCTTTGTACAGAGACCACTTCATCAAGCTGCTCCAAAGGTTCCGAGGCCCCCGGTTTGTGCTTGTTCACTCGAGCCGAACACCTGTTCTGAAGAGGACAGTTATCATTCACTACCCAGCTCACCATTCATCTCTGGAACCGAGCAGCTGCCTCCTCTCTGCCTCTCCGCCTTGCTGCAGTTGACACGGTGTGTCGAGCCACGTTGTCCTTGGCCCGCTTGGCAATAGCTAATTGACAGACGGCTCTCACCTGCCCCCTGTTCGTCTCTGGTGGGCCATGGTCAGTGTTTACAGAGGGAGCGAGGAACACGACTGCTGTCAGCACTGCTTCATCCCCTTTTCCACTGCTTACCCTTCATCGTGTGCTGACATATTTACTAACGCAAGGCCGTATTCCAGGCATTAACACCAATTCAGATTCTTTTTCTTCATTGATGTGATGAGAACTTTCAGTAACCCTTGACTGTAGGCCGTCGTTCATAAGGCTACATGGCACATACATTACTCTGACGCAAACCTACATGAACATTTAGAACTTATTTCAAGGATTGTCAACATTTTCTGTGTTGGGATTGACATAAGCAGCTTTTATGATTAATTTTTGTTGGAATAAGATTTTTTAATAAAAGTTGATGTAGGTTTGTGTCAGTTGTCATAAAAGCCCTATGGGAAATGACCTACAATAAACTGGTACTTGATTTTCTTTATCGGACATTTTATTGTTGCTGTCAAAAAAATATATATATAATATTTTTCCCCAAAAATAGTAACTTTATAGAAGTAAAAAACTGTAAATATTCTTAACTTTCAGTGGAAGTCAATGTAAAAGATTTGATTCCAAGTAATTTTAGAGTATTTCTATTGGTTCATTCACACAGCTGCTGTGTTCTAATGTTTTAGTAAATTAAAAATGGACATATGTCAAATTGCCAAATGTAAATATTTGGTCTATCCGGGATTAAGTGACTTGATTGATTGCCTACATTACTTCACAATTATTGTTTACTTGCAGAATTTAACATAAGGGAAAATATAACATTAAACCTTGCCATTTGCCACATTTAACGCACATTTTATTTTTCATTTTTTATATTTTTTAGTGTGTGAGACCGAAACTTATTTTTGTTCAGAGACCAGTAAACTGAGCTGTTGTCTTAAATTTTGTATACCACTAGATTACAACGCTTTATATACTATGGGTAGGTTAGATCAAGGGACACGACAGAGAGACATGTACTGTGTATTCTCTCTTTAGAGATTTCTCTAGGCAATTGAAAACAATCACTTTGACTACAGCTAATTGGCTGCCTAAACTCCATACACAAGCTAAGTGAAGGATAAACATGACATATTTTTCTTCAGAGTTGACGAATACCTTAAAGCCTGAAGCTATTTGATACAGAGAGAGTTCTCTTCAGGAGACATCAGTGAGGCTGGCGACGAAGCCGAGCGTTATTTTAAAGAAATTTACAGCTGATTGCGGGGAGAGACAGGGGTGAAGCATTGCTGTGGAAGGTCCCTGAAAGAGCACTCTGTGCCACGTAAATGAAACCTCTCCTTTTCCATCGAATGCCCTAATCTCACGTAGCACCTGAAAAGAGCTATTCAGCCAGCGCCGCCCAGCAGAAACGCACTTCATCCATAATTTCACACATTCGCTAATAAAGTCTCTCATTGTGGCATTTGGCCATTTTTTCCTGCTTGTCTTTTTTATGGGTTGAGGTGAAGTCTAGGTTTTTTGGGGGCTGGTAAAAGAATGGAGTCAGTGTGGGATTCCCAATCAGAGGCTAGTTGTATGAGAGATACAAAACAATAAAGAGGCTTCATTAGTTCTGCATAGTAAGTAGTTTTTGGAGGGTTTTTTCCCCTGGCTTTATCACAGCCCCCCTTCCATTTTTGGCTTTGCTAGCAGTGCTTGCATCAGAATGTGGCCGTTTGTTTATGGTCAGCGGTGGCGGCAGAAGCCTCAGCTTTCTTTCTTTCTGTTGTTCTCTTCTTTTCTTTCTTCTTTTCTGGCCAGGAGAAGGAAGCGCAGGAGTTTTGGTTCCCATTTTGTGCACTCTGGAACAGTTTAGGAAAGGAAGCACCTTTACACCTTTGATTGTCTGTGGTTGCTGATGTCACGTCCTTCCGCCAGGCTCTGTGTTTGTGTGAGTGAATGTGTGTGTGTGTGTGTGTGTGTGTGTGTGTGTGTTTCCTGTCTGGTTGTCCAGTGTTGGGGGTCTTGGAGGTGAGACCAGTTCTGAGAATGCTGGTGTGTCTTTTGAATGTTGTGAGTAGATGTTAGTGTAAGAGTGTTGTGAACAAAATTAATGTCACACTACTACAACAAACTTCCAACTTATTCTTGCCCATTTGAAAATACCAGCGGCCAACACAGCGTTCGTACATTTCACATGACGGTATATAAGACATATATAAGACCTCATGTTGGTGTCATGCAGTTGTTTCTCTCTTTTAGAAAATGTGAGCACAGTTTGCATTCTTTCTAAAACCACAGTATGTACACCACAACACGTCAGTCTCACTTACAGCCCAGCATACATTCTCCTTAAGCCTCTGAACCAGCCTTGACAGTCACCTCGACCCACGCGCCCCTGAAATCCCACCTCCACCAAGCCGGATTCCAGGTTTAGGTCACTCATCCCATTGCTTGGCTGACCAATTGCTGCTCGTTCACTCTCCTATCTCCCATAGGCAGCCCCGGCTCAGTCAAGAATCTCTGCTTGTAATAACATTACCGAGACAATGGTCTTCCCTGGATCCCCTTTGCTGTAGCTTGGCTGCATCCCTGCGCAGCGTTAACTATCATCCATAAACAGCTGCCCGTTCCCAAATACGTGTATTAAATCAAATCGGCGCTGACAAAATAAACGCTGTTAGGGGAGAAAGAAAGAGTTTTGGGAGGATTAAGCAGGAGGAGAAAAAAAAAGTATCCAAGCATGCTTCCAGGCACTGGCGCAGCAGAGTTCGTCCTCATACTGGAATTGTTCGGAAGCTACATTGAAGCTACTTTTTTTTCGGGCTGTCTCTTCAAGGAAACTGGAGTTTATTTGAAAAGAGTGAGGGTTTATTTAATGTATCGTGCACCTCCTAAAAGGTTTACTTACTGCACTGTAATATGTTATTTCAAATCCCTGCGACCACATTTCCCTGCGAGGATAGAGGATACAGACTCTTTTCAAGCACATGCTATTACCAAATGTGTTGCAGATGTTCAGGAGAAGAGAAGAAAGAGAGAGAGAGACAGAGAGAGAGAGAGAGAGAGAGAGAGAGTCAGAGAGAGAGAGAGAGAGAGAGAGAATACTGTGCTGACAGACGTGGAACTGTAGGAAAAACTAAGATCTTGTTGTCATCCACTACAGGTCGCTCAGCTGGCTAAACAGCACTAAAGGTATCATGAGGTCAGGGATTAACCCCTTAGTCCTACTCCTAATCCTAGAAATATTAGAAAGTAATGTATGATACGTTTAATTACAGTAAATTTAATAAATTATTAAGTTAAATTAACTACAACTTATTTGTGTATGCATCAGAGGTGTACCATAATTAAGTTTTGTATGATTTTCATTTCTGAGGTTGGGATTCTGTGTTGATCTTTTTTTTTTTTTTCTCCCCAAGCTGTTTTTAACACATTTCCAAAACCATATCTTCGCTGTGCATATACAGACCTGTATCTCCATTTTTGTTGTTTTTAATTTTGCTACATCATTTAAACACAACTGTGTGAAAACTTCATAATGAATGGACCAATAGAAATGCTCTAAAATTGCTTGGAATAAAATCTTTTTCCATTGACTTCCACTGACTTCTTCTGTAAAGTTACTATTTTGGAGATACATGTTTTTCTTTGGACAGTGACGATGTGTTCTATGTTGCCTCAGATAAACAAAGGTTCTCCACTTGAAAATCAAAACAACCAAAAATCTTGTCCCATGTTGATGTCTGAAAATCTGTGGGTGTGTCCTTCGTGTAAGCCCCGCCTTCTCTATTTATCTAGTTATATCCGAGCTGTGCCGTTCCACACAGGTCTGGACTCATGGGCCAGGTTATGGTTTCTGTTCCCATCTGTTTTGTTGATCAGTAAATACCTAAGTAAATCGTCAATGTGGAACCAACCAATCATAGCAAATCCCACCCGAAAATGGTTTCTCTGCTCTCGGCATGGTTTGTTACTGAGATGTGGAAACGCTACTAAAGTCCTTAACTCTGTGAGGTAGTGAGAGTGAGAACCTCTGTAGACACACGCTAACAGGTTAAAGGGTTGGTCCTGTGTTCCAGGTGTGACGGTGTAACTCAGAGAGACAGTAACGTGAGGTAATGTAACTGTAGAGTTGAGAGGGTTGTTGTATTGTTTCATATTCCTCATGAATCATAGTCAGTTCTCACTCTCTACCCTTCAAATAAGACCTTAGCTTTTTTCTTTTCTGACTTTTTTCCTTCGTTTCTGAGGCAGCCTATCAGATAAGCAAGCACATGAAGTTATATCCACTCTATTAAGACTTTGACAATACAATTGAGTGTAAATGATTTTTTTTTCCCCTAAGTGGAACACTTGGGAATGAAACGACCCAGAATTGTGCTTGGTTTTGTTCGTACCCATTGCCCTCTCAGCTCTAGTTCTCATCGAGAAAAAGGAGAATGTGGGAAGGGGGGGCTGGGGGTACACAGAAAGAGAGAGAGAGAGAGACAGAGAGAGAGAGAAAGAGAGAGAGCAAAAACCTCATTACATCTAAGTACTGACACTCAGTTTTCCCCTTTTTCTCTCACTTCTTTTTTTCTTAATCCTTAATCTTTATTTCTTTTCTCTTTCTCTCTCACTTATGACAGGAAAAAGAAGGCATGGTTAACAGATGGAAGGCTTCTCTCTCTCTCTCTCTCTCTCTCTCTCTCTCTCTCTCTCTCTCTCTCTCTCTCTCTCTCTCTCTCTCTCTCTCTCTCTTTCCTGTTTATAACTTGTTCTCTCTGTGTTTTACTCATTCCTGCTGCCCTAGCTCTCACAGTTACATATGGACACACACACTTGACAGCCCCCCTTTTCTGTCTCTCTCTCTCTCTCTCTCTCTTACAGCTTCCCTCTCTGACCTCTCAGCCCTTAGCAGTGACCCCTCAGACAGGCTGTCTTCTCACTACTGCACGACCCAAGTCTTTGGGTCTCTCTCTCTCCCTCTCTCACTCTTTAAAATGGCAAAAAAATCCTGTTACTTTTATTTCTCTCTCTGTGGAACACTGGTGGTGTACAGACACACACACACACACACACACACACACACACACACAAACACACTCATACACAAAGCACTGTTTACTCTCATCAAAGCATGTCAGTCACATGTGTGGGGAAGATAGGGCGTCTCTTTTATTCTCCCTCTCTCTTTCTGTGTGTGTGTGTGTGTGTGTGTGTGTGTGTGTGTTTGTGTTTAGGTGACAGTGTTGTTTTGCTTGTTTATTAGTTCAACCCTACAAATGTAAACCGCATTGTGTTTCATAGTCAGCTGAAATATATCTCTGTTTATTACTAAAGCATAATACAATTGTTCTACACCGCACTTCGTCCAACACCACAATTAATTAATTTAATTTCCGTCTGAATGTGATGTAATTACAAGTTAATATTCCAGCTTCTGGAAAAATATTAAAAGTATTCACTGGATGAAAATATAAAATACAAATAAAAACACCTTCCTTGTAACAGTGAGCATGTCTGTATTTGCTGCATCTGTTGTAGTCTTTTGGAGACTTTTCTAAAATATTAAAGAATTTTCCAGGGATATTTTTCCACACCTCAAAAGTTCCTTCTTAGAAATCGGTTGCGTTTTCAGCTTCCCACAATCCTCGGGAATCCCAGCCACACTCAGTGATGTAGAGGTCTGTGGTAGACAGTCCATTTACTCCATTTTCTTAGCAATGGCTTCTTGGCAGCTACACTTTCAGACTCATAGTAGTTCAGCACAAATATCAGCACAAGCACTTGAAATCTCCCTCTGTTAGATCTAAGAAAGAAATTTACTTTAGTCTCTTTCTGACCAAGGTGCTTACACTTAGCTGAGGACCTAAGGCCCTTGGTTGTTTATCCTTATTTAACTCATAGCGCATTTTCCCAGCAGAGTTACCGAGGAACGAGGTAAAACAGACAGAACAAAGCTGATCTTATCAATAGGGGACGCCAACACGGAACCAATCAATTTAGCTTTTTAAGCATCCGAGCATTCGGCTGCACTGAGGTGACGGCGGCCCATGCCAGCTTCGTGGCTGCATCTCGGTAAATATTTACACAGTAGTCTAGTCATTATCACTTGCTTGTTGCCAGGTTGTTTTGCTCCTTGTTCAACAGAAGTCCTTCAAACAATCATCGTGCTAGCTTTAGTTTCATCATCCAGGTGTTAAGGCACTCGCTGACAGTCTTCCTAACAGCTCTCATAGAGTGTGACTGGTGTTGTTGGGACTCTAATAAAGCATCCCATTAAGTCCGTTATTAATAGAGACCACAGCACACGAACGGTGCTAGGCAATTATAGAAGTAACAGCATAAAATTTTCCTTTGTCTCGCAGGCTGCGTGTGTTTGACCAATCTGTTTTAATAGGATCGTGAGGGAATTTAACATCTCAGCGTAGAATCTTATGGAGTAGCCTCATAGTAGCAAGCAGCAGAATTTGACAACACTTGCTGTTTTGACTCGTATGGAATGGAAGTATGGCTCCATTCGCATTCGTTGCTCATAGTGCCACATAATCCGTCTCCCTACAAACTGTCACTTAGGTAAAACAGGTGCAACATTAGAACACCAAGGAAGGTGCACGGGACTTGCCTGCACGAATATTGCAAACTGGAGTTTCTGAAATCTGCTTATCAAAGAGCCAGAGGAGGACAGATCGGTGGATAGACAGAGGGGAAGACAGAGTGACACGTCTTTCAGATGTAACGACATCAACGTCTGTGACTCGCTCTGGCAGGTGCTGGGGAAGCGTGCTTCAGAAACAGGCAGAGGGAAGAAGGGAGAGGGGAGGAAGAAGAAGAAGAAGAAGAAGAAGGAGAAGAAGTAGGAGGAGGAAGAAGAGGGGAAAAAAAGAAGAAGAAAGAGAGCGATGGAGGGGTTTTAATGCGACACCGCTGACAGCTCCACTGCATTACACCCAGCCTAAATAATGGGATGCTCATTTGCATAACGAGGGACGTTATCACCTCTACTGTCAGAAGAAAACACAACAACACTTCTGCCGCTCCTCCCCGAGATGAATCGGGTTGGCCTACTTTATGGCACCGGGGAGGTGCACTCGATGTGCACACACATGCCCGCGCCCGCACACACACACACACAAGAGATAGCTCGCATCGTTTGTGATCGCTAGCTCTCACAGTACACGGATCTAAAAGGTTAGCTGCTCGAGTGAGGGCAGCCCCTTCAAACTGAGGAGCTCTCAGCAGGAGGCCTGATGAAGGCCTCATACTTCTCTCATACTGAGAGAGAGAGAGAGAGAGAGAGAGAGAGAGAGAGAGAGAGCTACACTGTGAAGTGATTACAGGATCATGTCAGAGAGAGGCTCGTGGAGTGTGTTTTGCAGAACAAACCAGAGCAGCCCACGTTGGCATCAAGCCTCTCTTTCAAATCCACTGATATCCACATTGTTTTATGAATCAGTCGTGCTTACACAAGAAGCCATCTGATGTATCCCATCCACCACTGTTATCATGTTCTCGAGCTGATCCTACATAGCAGGGAAAATACCTGCCCAAGCCAGCGCCTTATTTCAGTTTGTGTTTTACAAGAAACATGAGAGTGGTTGCAATACGCACAGTAGCGCTTTCTGACACAGTAGCAATATATCTTTTTTTTTTTTTTCTTCAAGAAACTCGATTCGCTTCAGCGTTCAGGACGGCGTAAACACCACATTGCGGGTGATTAGAGCCGTTAAGTTAGTGGCACTTCCAAAAAACCCTGTCAAAATCTGGGCAACTGCGGAGAGAGCGTGACAGTGCTGTCTCTCCTCGTAGTCGGAGCGCCGAAGAGCTGGCTCTGATTTGCATGATATCGACAGCGAAAAACAGCGCTCGCACAAAATGTTGACAGATTCTTTTGTCTTTATTCACTGTCCCATGTGGCTCAGACTCTTCTTTTTCTTTTTTTTCCACACTGTGGTTTTTGCCATTTTTCATCTGACATAATGCCTCTCTCTCTCTCTCTCTCTCTCTCTCTCTCTCTCTCTCTCTCTCTCTCTCTCTCTCTCTCTCTCTCTCTCTCACACACACACACAGGTACAGCTGCAGGAATCTTTGAATTGAGTGGAGCAAGTACAGAGAAGAAAGCAAAGTTTGAGGAACCGCAAAAAAAAAGAAAAAAGAAACGGGAACAAAAGCAAAAAAAAGTTATCTGGTGAAAGAAGAGTGAGAAGAAAGGAAGGGGACAATGGGGAGAAAAAAGATTCAGATCACGCGGATTATGGACGAACGCAACAGACAGGTAAGTCACTCCGGCTGAGCGTGAGACCACGCAGAATTAAGCTCAACCACTAAAGTTCAACCCAAATGATTTCCAGGCGCTTGCTGACTCCAAACAGCTTACTTTCAAACTGACACTGTCCTTTGTAAAAGCAGCAGTGGCACTGATGTGTGACACCCTTCCAGCAGCCCAAGCACGATGTGCCACCGGCTTTAACTAATGGCAGTGGAAGATTACTTTAGCAGGGGCGGGTACCGAGTGGGAAGCAAGTGCAAACAAACAGGCAAACAGCAGCTAAGGCCCGCAGTGGAGGGAGAGAGGGGAGGAGCCGCGTGAGTTGATTTCCAGGGGCGTACCAGTCGGGCCAGTAGTTTTCCTTTTCACATCGGCTAGTAGGTGGAAGCCAATGAGATATAAGCCCTGTGAGTGACATCAGCACAATGTCCTTTACAGATTAAACCAGCAGACTTTTACAGTTATTGTTAGGATCTTAAGAACCTGGTGTTTTTCCACGTATCCTCAGATTCATCCCCCACATGATGTAATATTATTCAACCACAATGGAATGGTTGTAATGATTATAGTCTGGTATCAAGGACAGTTAGAGCTTTGTTGTTGGTCATGCAGCCATTTCTAGAAATGGTTAAATGGTAATAGGTTTTTTTTCTGTTTCTTTGTTTGTTCTGAAGTTTGATTTAAATTAAATGTAATATATTTTCATGACCTGCTCAGGGCATGAGGCATCTCCAAACACACACAGATATCACACCTAACAAATTCTGTACTTGTATCGATTATGGTGGTGCCAGTAACATAGGTACTTGTTTTACAGCAAGATCAATGAGCTCTTCTCTGGGGCCGATGTTTACGTCTGCCCGCTGTTAGAGAAATAGGAGTTTAAAGGTGCCTTCAGAGGGCAAAAGATCAACCAGAAGCCTGACTTTGAGGCACTTAGTGAGGTACTTGACTGTAGTTCTTTTGGCTCTGTGTTTTCTTTTTTTTCTTTTTTTCCCGCCTGTTCTCTTTTGCATGCTCATGAGTCCACCTCTTACGCCACAACCTTACACAGCATCTATTCAGTTCCTAGGAAGAAATAAAAAGACTGTTGTTTTGGGGACTTTCTGGAGCTAACAGTTTCGATATCACAGAAGGGGTCCACACTCCAGTTAATGGCTGCTGTCGGGACTTTGGGGAGAAGTTGATCAATTATTGAAGGTGGCATGAGGGGCAGAGGAGGAGGTGGAGACAGGAGAAAGTAATGGGTGTGTCATACAGCACAGACGGCAGGGGGATGTGACATTAGTCATTCAGTGCTGGTAGGTTGAGTGAGTTCCCCCCACTCCTGCCACCCCCCTGAGGAAACCAGCAGCTCACATGCACATGGTGACCCTGCCAGTAGTTCTTCGTTTCCTACCGGTAGTCTTTTCTTCTTCTCGCATGTGTAGGAATATTAGAGTTAAGAGTGAGTCACTTACTGACCATTTGGCAGACACAGAAATCTTAAAACGTCCTTCACAGCATTTCAGTGCTAGTTTATGACAGATGGTTGTCAAGGTGGTATGACAGAAGGCTGCTTTGATAAAGAGCCATGTGGAAGGGTACAGAAAAAGAGAGGAAGAAAGTGGAAAGACAGCAAGAAGGATGCAGGGAGCATGGTCTAGGTCAGGATGTTTTTGGAGGTGGCTATCATATTGCACTGAGAGCATCCTGTCCTGGTGTTATCGCTCTCTCTCTTTCTCTCTCTCTCTCTCTCTCTCTCTCTTGCCCAAGATCAGAGATTGATACAGGAAGGGCACCTGATGAGAGACAATGCCACAGCCTTCCGGGACTTGGGATCATGAGGGATAGAAGGAGGGCAAGGCGAGACAATAAGAGATTTACAGCTTACCACATTTTTTTTATAGAACCAGAGAACATGCTACACACATTCTGTATGATGTAAAGGTTCTATTTTGAAGTTATTGAAGACCAAGCGTCCCAGTCAAGAACCATCAAAGAAGATTTATTTATTAGGAGAGTGTTGAGCTTGTTTAAATAATGTATCGGTTGAAAACATGATCATGCTCTAGGTAGCTAGAACAGAGGTCACTAAAGACAGTGGTCCTCCCACATTCACACATTTTAATGACTGCAGCAAACAAGCAAGGTCTGTATGATGCAAGGAAACCATGAAGACGGACATCACAAGACAAGAATGGGGGACCTTTGACTCATAAACTTTTTTTTTTCTTTCTTTTTTTTCTTTTTCCTTTCCCCTCCCCCACCCCTCGCTCTCAATTTGTAGAAGTCGTGACTGGGCCTTTGCATATTTTCACTTCCCCTTTAAGGAAATCTTTCCATACCAAAGCAAAATAAATAACTGCCTCCTTCAATGGTGTTACCTTTGGTGCAGCATTCTTGAGATGTTTGCAGGGCTTTCATGCAAATGCCGTAAGATCCTGCGTCCGATTCCATGGTAAGCATTTGCTATTTTCTCGCTGAGTGAAAAAGAAGTGGTGGAATAAGCCGTATTTGCCCAAGGAACGAATCCTAACCCGCAAATTCTTATGGCCTCTTCTTTGTATCATGCCTGAACTGCATGAATACAAATTCTGTGATCTCCTGTTCAGAATGAACATAGCATTTGCTCAGAGCGCACCCTGTCCCGACCTGAATTCTAAGACATTAAGACGGTTTAAGGACGAAATAAAAGGGTGGTTTATTTGATTCGTTAGCCCGGAATATGAGGCCACCTCAAAGAGCAGGAAAACAAAAAGGACCACTTATCTCAACATTGCCTAAAGCTGGCATGGGTTCCAAAAAGAAAGATTCTGAAAAAGCGCTCTGAAATCTGCGCACCTCGTGTCTTTGCTCATCATCCCTCTCCTTTTATCACCAACATCGGAGTGGCAGGCCTTCGTCCGGCCACCCTGCCTGTGGCGCCATGCCTGTGGGCACCAGACCTCCATCGCCCTGGGCGGCCACTTCGGCCTCCATCGCTGACCCCCCCCCCAAAAACACTTCCCCAGAGCACAGGCACCTCCAGCAGGCCTCCCCTGTGTTGACTGGCTGCCCAGATGTCCAGACAGAGGGCATCAGTGTGCGCTGCCTGGCTCTGTGCCCCCCGGCCACTCAAGCACTTTTCCCGGGCGCATCACATGAAAGGACCCCCTGTGTCATAAAGCGCGTTAGCTGCAGCGCTAGCTAGCATCTGCTGCCTGCTAGAATCTCTCTTGCTTGCATCCATAACTTGAGCTCCACGCGTCGTGTGGCAGCCCTCACTTTATTATATATTATATTTATAGGACATTTCGCTGTGTGTCATATAACAAGCAAAACAGATGCTGTATGAATTAAGTTAATTCATTTTTATATTCTCAAAAAACGCCATCTCATTGCCGATCTAGATGCAGTAGCATTGGAGCCGCCTTTAATTGAGCCTAATGAAGGGTGGCTAATGTTGGGTTGTGATCCATCTGGTCGGGTGGCAGGCCAGACTTGGGCCAGGTCAGGAGAGGCCAGGACGAAGTGGCCCCTGATGGCAGCGTGGCAGGATGGGGGATGTAGTCATTAGTCATAGGAAGGATAAATGGTTTGCAGCTGAGCTGTTGTGCTTCGAGGAGAAGACCCTTTTAAACAAGTCAGGACCAAAGCAGTGGCGGTTATTGTAAGTCATGATTATTAGCCTAATTAATGCAGAGAATACTGAGTGTACAGGGAGGGGCAAGTCTCACATTGTTGGTGCTGTCTGTGCCATTTCCACTAGCTCTTGGAAAACATTTGCATAAAGAAGGCACTTCTCTGGTGTCCCTAAGGCATCGTACCTTGATCAAAAGCCCTATCTCCATAAGACAGCCGGCGTGTGGGGTACAGTACACGCCTAGGCCAGGAATCAAACAAGTCTCATTTGAAACTATTTGTTCTTATTCGCTGGCATCTGTAGGCACTTGATGTGGTTCTACCTCCAGTAAATGACTTGGCTAAGGCATTCAACTCTGCATTCGGTAGGGTTCAGTAACTTTTCTCTTCATCTGAGCTTGGTGGAGTGATGGCATTGAGAAGGAGCTGGATCCCGGCACCCGTGACAACAGAGATGTCTCTCCAATCAACAGCGGAGAGGTGTGAAACAGTTTGAGTGAAATTAACAGCAGGAAAATAATGAGGCCCTCTGGGTATCCCATCACCCCTACTCACCTTCTTCCGATTCCCACCTTGCTCTTCTGATCGCTTCCTCTGCCTCTGTCTCTCCCCAAAAAAAGGCAATGTGCTTAGATTTTCTTCTTCTTCTTCTTCTTCTTCTTCTTTATCTTCAAATATTCCCTTCCGTTTCATCAGGGCCTATCTTCTCCAAATCTCTTCTTTGAATTTGTCTTCCACATATTTACTTCCTCTTGCATTAATTGTCATTCCTTCTTTTTTCTCATTATAGTGTCTCTTCCTCTTTTTCTTTGCATGCTGATTTTATTTGCTTCTTATTCACCTACACGTTGCATTCAGTTTGCACTGTCAGCTGGAATAACGGTCAGTCTGGCCATGTTCGTTCAGCTATTTGCTCTATAAACAGTTACATTAACATCAGTATGTCACACTCATTTGTTTTTCAAGTTTTTATCCCAAGCCTCATTTCTATTAAATATGAATTGCTTAATATTTCCCACTTTGTTCGCTTTTTATTATCCACTTGTTGTTTTCATTTTCCTTGAATCTAGGTCACCCAGCTTTGGCAGAAGCAGCCAAAGGGATGCAAAGGGTGTGTAGATGGTGTTGAAGTCAGAATAATAAAGACACAAAAGTCATACAAAGGCTCCATTGCCAGCTTACGCACACATACCTCCAATTAAGACGTCTGTGAAGGGCAGTTGAGGGGAGCAGGGTCCCCAGGGTGTGGGTGCAGCATGTGGGCGATTCAGTAAGAGGGCAGGGGTTGGGGGGGGGGGGGGGGGAGCATGGTGACAAATGGCTGCTCGTCCTCTCTGTCTCTGTTCTCCGGAGGAACTCCCCCCCGGGGAAAACAGAGAGCCCGGGAGGCGGGAAGCAGAAGCGAAGCCATTGTGAAGGGGAAGCCGTCAGGCACTTCCTGTTATGAGAGGAAATGCACACAAATGTGCTTCCTGACCCCCTGTCTCCAACCCCCTCACATACAGGGCAGGGAGTCAGACTGCTGCTGACCTCATTTCTCCGGATTCCTCACCCATTCCCTTGGTTAGTTTTGGGAATTTTATTCAGCTCAATTGATCATGGTCCCGACCTCAAATTGTAGACTAGGCATTTTACTTACAGGAGCGTGTGTTTAGATGTATATCTGACATTTTTAGGTTTTCAGTCCATGGTCACCAGTCACCCTTCTCACAGATGATTTTCAGAAAGCTCCTGACTGTTCTCACCCACTCACCACATAGTGGAGAAGGTGCCATTTTCAGCAATTAACACTGTGGCTTGCCAAAAGCTCCAAAGCATCAGGAAGAGTGAGGCATGACAATGTGGCAGCAGGTTCAGCAGGGAACTGGAGAAAAGAAGAGAATCATACACTGGGCTCTTGTGATCTGCCGTTACAGCAGTAGCAGCAGAAGGGATAACTTTGAAGGGCCAGAGAGGATGTGATTTGTTTGAATACCACCGTGTCTCAAGGACATTGCCAGTCAGTTTTTAATGTAAGGTTTTTTTTTTGCTTCTGTATTTAATCCAATGGCAATATAGGTGCGTTATGACCACATTCAGATATATTTTGGTCTGTTGTTGTTGCTGATGGATGAAAGAGAATGTTTAACGGAAGGAAGAACACAGATATCTAGTATTGTGCAAAAGTCTCTCGGGAAACTAAGTTTATTGTTGATATTTTAAATTATATATATATATATTATCTTCTCCAAAAGTGTAGGGCTTGTATTTAATTATGTATAATTACCATGAATACCACAACATGAATACAGAGAAAGTAAAAGGATTTTTTTCAGCAGTAGATGTGTTGTGAGGGAAGTATGAATAACAAAGTTTGTTTTCAGATATTATACTTAATCATATGGATTTGTTAAATCAACAGCACACTTGATTTAACATAAAGAACTATTTGTTAACTGCTAAAACCAAACTAAAACCTCAAACTGCCAAAAAGTAGAGATCTGGAAAGGGTTAAACCAACACTTTCACACAGAGAATATCACACTTACTGCTTTAATATTATTAGGTTTTATTCTTTTTATTTGTTTGTTTGTTTGTGAACTTTTCCTGTTCAGATAAATAGCTTTTTAAATCTTTTTCTCAGGTGACTAACACTTTAGCACAGTACTGTTGATTTGAAAGTAATCTAAAGGGAAGTACACCCAACACACAATGAAAAGGGCAAAGGCCAGATCATACTAGGATTCTCAGAAGTCTTGTCAGGAAGGGCTGAATTTTTGACCTTTTCCTAGGAAAAGAAAAAAAAAAAACAAATGAAGTTATGATAGTGACATCTTTGAGTACATGTCACTGTCTGTAGCTGGTAGTCTCCATTTATTCTCAGGGCTCTTCCAGAATAGTCAATGTCCTTAACTCATTTCTTGACTATGTCTTGTTGAAATGCAAGTGCAAGGGTTTTACTGTAAGTCATGCGCTCTAGGTGGGGCTTGGTTGAAAACGCAGCACTCTTAAAAATGATGGTTCTACAAGGGTTCTTTATTAAAGGAAACGGTCCTATATAGAACTAAGAGACTTTTGAATTTTGGTTAAAGCTTTTTTTGCATCGTGAAGGGGTTCTTCAATTTGATGGAGATTGTGCTATAGATGGTCTTATACGGCACATTTTGAAAAGAGTTCTATATGGCACCAAAATGGTTCTACTGTTGTAACAAGCTTGATGTTGTAGCCATAGAAGAAACCTTTTCTTAAAAGTGCTTTATCTATAGTATGCATTTATAGCGCATTCTCCATCAGTCTGAAGAGCCCTTTCACAATGGAAGGAAGCCTTTAATCATGTGAAAGGTCCTTCAAGTGTTCACGGTTCTATATAGAACCCTTGTAGGAGCATCATTTTGAAGTGTGAATATTAACAATAGCGTTTGTTTTCTGTAGCTACAACATAAGACATAGGTTAGATATTTGTGAGAAAACCATAAATCCCTTCTGTGCACTAACCATTTAATTCAACTTAACCAAGTTGTATGGAGAGATAACGTCCAAGAAAGAAGCTTTCTCATGTACCATCGTCTGTTGTAGGGTACAGGACAATACCAGGACAATGCAGGACAATTCAGTGGCTATAAACAGGTCCAGCAAATGTTTAGTAGAGGGTTTTACAGGCCAGCTAATGCAAGTTATCTGTCTTAGTTTTTTTTCTTTTAAACTGTACATCCTGACAACAATGTGTGTAGTTTGCATTTCTCGATACACAATGCAACACTGGTTGCTTTCGAATGTGTGCACTGAGCTCCAAGAGCGCCCTGACATGGCAGGAAAGGCAAAAAAATAAATAAATAATTAAAAACCCAGGTTTCACATTCTTATCGGCAGCTACAGAATGAGTCAGCGACAGCATCGTGAGGAAACTTCACACACAGCCAGCGGGCTCCGGGGCGACAACTTTCTGCAGAAAGCTCTTGTCTCTACCTTGGCCTTCTTCTTTAATAGAAGTAGAACTGTCAAAACAATCGATGGTGTTCTCCGAGCTTTCCCTAATGAACCTCGCTGATGAGACCTAATCAAAACATAATCACTTCCCTTATGGCTCAGCGAAGAGGAATGGCACAGGGCCGCTGACAAGATTTTATTTTACCGTAGCTGTCAGCGGGAGAGGCCGCCTGTACCCTGCTACTGTCACCCATAGGATGGCATCCGTGTGAGGGAGGCAGGTGTAGGTGCGTGGAAAAATGTGTGTGGGTGTTGTGCGCGGTCTTGAAATCTCCCACATCCGAAACGCACCACATGTCAGACTCCTCTCTGTTTGGTGATACAATTAACAGCACATTTTGTAATGATTTATTTATTTTTTTTCGTCAGCGTTCCTGAGGTGTGCATTGTCTCTGAAATAATACAACAGTTGTGTATCAGCAAGTGGAAGGTATAGGGTGGTGTCTCGCAGCTAACATGTTTACCCTTCTATTAAACGTTACCAGGTAATTGGCTTTGCAGCGTAGCTTCTTTGTTTTGCACTTGAAGAGTGTCACGGCAAGAGAAAAGAGGGGTAATGAGAGATTAAATTGTGAAGCTTCATTTCTGGCACACGTAGCTGATTATTCGATGTGTTTGTGCATAATTTTAATGCAGGCTCCAAAGACCTACTCCCTATTCCTCTTCCCTCCTGCCCTTTTAATTATTTAGCTTTCCTGAGTTCTCAAACCAACCCATGCAAACAAAACAGGTGTTCACTAGAATAGTTTTAGTATAGAACACCATCGCTGGATCCTGACAGGGACTGTTCTGCTAGGACTCTGCTCGGCTAAGTGCTTCACCACAATCTTTAGTGCAATATCAGAGCTGTAAGCCAAACACAAACAGTTTTCTGATGCTTGCCGCCACTCAGCTGCAGTTCCATGTGAACTCAGAGCTCCCAGCCCTGCCGTTAAAGTCAAACACTGTGGGAGATGTAGGACTTCGCTGAGCCATGATCCTTTGCCACAAGTCACATCAGCCTTGTGGTTTCACTAGAGCTTCGCCTGTGTTGCTCAGAGCATGCCGTGGCACTCACAAGTCCAAGGGTGCAGGCGATTATTTATAATGTTTCTAATTTGATAGATGAGAGCGCCTTCTGAGAAGACACCTGTCTGTGTAGCGATTGCTGAGAGATTATGGATTGTGTGTGAGATGTTACAATGTGTTATTGTTAGGGTGATAAATTGCATCTGTCCAAAATTGTGAATGCATTGTCAGGACTTTTAGAGGCAAAAATTAACTGCATACATGTTTTTAATGTTTAGATTTTTTTTCTCTTGTTATGTTGAGTTTTATGATACACATGGAGCTTGCTTTCATTTCCAGCTTGTGTGGAAACTTCTGAAAAAATGCAATATTGTGATACACATCATGTTTCGTGAGCATTGGAGTGTGTCCATTTGTCTGCAGAGGGCTGTTCCACTTTTTCCGGAAAGTTTTAATGGCCTTCTTTCCTCTGCTTTAGCAACACCCTCATGCTTCCGGTTCAATTCATATAGAACTATAGTCTGTTTGACATAATTATAATTATTTCTTATTTAATTTTGAATGTATTTATTTATTTTTTTGTAATCATTATTAAAAAGGGCACATGAGGTTTATCAGGGGCTTGTAATAAATCATCATTTGCTCTGCTAGGTGTCGACTCTTTATGCATTTCTGTTGTTTAAGCACATAATGGTAAGACTAGAGGCTTGACTTGCATTGTAAGATCAGAAATGAAAAATTTCTTTCCTTAAACTCTGTTTGATTTATGGTTGGAAAAAGTCTTATTACGCCAGCGTCTGTTTTCCCAGACATTTTGGACGAACAAAAAAGAAAAAGGAAGGCATTGATTTTCCAACAGTAGTATTATATACGGGGCAACTCAGGAGCCAAGGAGATCCAAGACAATATTCCTGCAAATCAAAACACACACACACACACACACACACAAAACATTCATCTTCATATACCTTTCTAACCTCTCTCTCTCTCTTTCTCTCTCTCTCTCCATTCTCTCCACCCCCTCCCACTTGCAGGTGACGTTCACAAAGAGGAAGTTTGGCCTGATGAAGAAAGCCTATGAGCTGAGTGTGCTGTGTGACTGCGAAATCGCCCTCATCATCTTCAACAGTACCAACAAGCTCTTCCAGTACGCCAGCACCGACATGGACAAAGTTCTGCTGAAGTACACTGAGTACAACGAGCCCCACGAGAGCAGGACCAACTCTGACATTGTGGAGGTGAGTGAACCCCACCCCCTCAACCTACGCCACCTAAATGATACATAGATGTAGACGTACAACAACAGGACTGGGAGATAAATGGAGTAGATAGATGTTTGACAGACAATATATATATATATATTTAATATTACATATAGCTCAATAGCTAACGTCTCTGTTAACATCACTGGTAGACTATGGTTCAGTTCCCAGCTCAGGCAGGAACACCTCATACACCTATACATACAAGAACCTTTGGGCAAGTTGACAATTCTACAGTTGGCCTCCTTGTGTAAAATATGTATCTCTGAAAAAGCAAAAGAAGTAGAGAAGAAATGATCATTTTATCTGTAATAGAAGAAAATGTGAGACATTTTCGAGACAGTTCTATTTGTTGGTTCGTCGTGACACAATGCAAAAGGTAAGTGGAGTTCTTAAAATAATGGGAAAACTATGGAAATGAAAACAAGCATCATGTGCATGGTTATTACAAAGAGAGCTTAAGTAACTACTGTTATACTTTACAGTGATACACACACATACATACACACACACACACACACACACACACACACACACACACACACACACACACATATATATATATATATATATATATATATATATATACCAACTATCCATTACTGATTACTGGGTTGACAGTCTCCCCCATGTAAACACTGGTATGTATATAAGGGAAGGGTGATTATGGAGTGTCCCTAGAGAACAGACTTCTGCTCCTCCTTTTAGCAAACAAAGAGTAGTCAGTGCATATGACACACACTCCCTGTCATCCAACCAGTCTCTGTCCACCTCGTGTCCTCTCTGTCCCCTTCTAAAGCCTCCTATGGCTCTCTGGCCTCAGTGACGTGTTGTTTGTTGGGCACGTGATAGCTCCACTTCTAAAACCAAAGCTGGGTTCAGCTCTGCGCTAAATGGCCGTGACAGCAGCCAGTCATGAGGCAGACATCCAAGAGTTAACCTTAAGCCTGTTGTTAGCTGGTTACACAACAGGCTTTCCCCATAGGCAAAGGTGGGCTGCTGAGACACTTAGGAGCTTATGGAAGTAGATACTCTGTGTGCCATTCTAAGCCAAAGCGCTACCTCATCTAGCCCTTTTCCAAAACAGGTAGATCAAGGATGTGGTCCTCAAAGCATAGCTTAGCTTAGACACAACAGTAATAAATAAGTCGTCCTTGCATAGGCTCGTTGGCTCGGTTTTGGAAACCACTGCACGCCGCTGCCCCCGCCCCCCTCCGTGTTTGGAAATCCAAGTTACTGAGAAACTTCCGATTTTGGTCTGTTTATTTCCAGCTTTGAAGTTTCCCACCTTGTCCTTGAGATGAGACTAAACCTCGCATTCCATGTGACGTTCTTGTTTTGTCGTATTCCAAAAATTATGGCTCCACTGAAAGAATGTAAATGAGATTTTTCTTCCACTGACAGTCTAGAAAAGAGTGGCAGAAGCGATTAACCAGACCTGACAGATGTATCTCCACTGCCGTTAAATGGCACTGAAATCATTTTCTACTTTGTCATTGATTCAGGCTGTGTTTAAAGCATGTGTTTTTTTTTTTATTTCTGTCAACATTTCTTTCCACTCTCACTCTCTCTGAAATATTGCATGAACTCTCCAGAGTCTCAGCAAGCTTTCCCTCAGTCCCTTTTCTCATCTCCATTTCACACAAGCCTGTGTGTACACAGGCTTTTTTCATTTGCGCAGTATTGCCATAAATTGAGTTTTTTTTTCTTTGACTTAATAGTGTATATTCATAATTTTAAGAGATTCGTGCACACACAGTAAACCCTTTGTGGAAGAATCGAGTAGGACAGCCTAATACAGGTCTTGATGCAGAGATGATCTGTAATGCAAATGCAAATGCAGTGACTGAAGATTCATGCCTTATGGTTTTGTTCCTAGCACAGAGTTTATGCCAGACAGATGTCAACAGATGATTAAGCTCATTTGCTGCATTATATTTCCAGGATAACAAGCAGTGATGCTCTCCAAGTGTGGCCAACAGACTACTACAGCCCATTAATGCATTATAGACGCTTGTATAGATATACACTTTTAACCTTGTCTGGACCTGATCTTTGGCCAGGGAATGATTTATAAATTGTCTTGGTTCACTTTGTAATTTCCCCGAAACTGAAGCACATAAGTGCATTACTATCCTCTAAGTGCTAAGATAAGGCGCACTAGACGTTGTGGCAGACTATTTTTACATTTAAATACAATACATGTGAGGCAGGAGAGAAAATAAAAGCCACCTCTGAAACCAAGTGGCGGTGCCTTTTTGGGTCTCGATATTCTGCTCACTTCCAGTGCAGCAGTCAATAACCTTCATGTCATCCATGACTGTTATTGTGGAGAACGCAAATTCCAAATTGGCCCAGTGTTCAGACTGCTAGAGGATATGTTAGAAGAGCTGTGACCTACTGAAAAGTGGAATAAACAAACCAAAATCCTGAACGTCGGTGTTTTGGCAGTGCCTCGCGACACGAGTAACTCTAACCACCAGAGGAGAATTGCTGCAAACGACTGAGGCTAAGTGCTGTGAAAAAAAAAGGAGCGCACTCTCGTCAAAGTCTTCCCTCACTTCGAGAAGAGCTGGCACTAGCTCGGTAGCCGGGTCTCCGTCCTGGCACATTTGGGCTGGGAGAAATCGATTGGGAGCGCGGTTAAGGTGGCTGAGCTAACTGGATTTGCGTGAGGCTGAGCAGGCGGGCTCCTGCAGGGCCGTTTTCTCTGCTGCTAGGTTACATCACGGCCGGGGGACGTGGGTGGTGGGAGGTAAGGAGGAACAAAGCAGACTTCCTGTTGTGATGGCAGGATGGGGATGAGGCCTCAGGGTGGGCTGAGGGGGGGGTGGTGAGGTGTTGGAGCTGGAGCTGGGCCCGTGGGGTGGTGGAGGGTTTGCCAGTGCCCCAGAGCAGCTTTGAGCTTCAGTGGGGGAGCGTTATTGTGTGTGTACTCGTACTGCTAGAGAGACATACATCTGTGACAAACATACACGCATCTACTTAATTGTCTATATCCGCCGATAGAGATTCTGCATTGTACAAGTGAACACACATACATACGCGGAATTAAAGGCACACAACAGGATAAAACACACACACACATACTCACACAAGGATAAAACACACACTCTCAGGCAGTCTTTCCTGTCTTCGCCTGGCGTGCCTCAGGGGGTGCAGTGGGAGGATAAGGAGAGGCAGGGGAGCCGGGCGCAGCGTGTGGGCGTCTTGAAGAGCGGCCTGCTACATTAGCAATAAAGCTCTGTGTAATTAGCATGTCTTTGGTTGATAATTAGCGTCGCTGGGAGAGTGGCAGCGCCAGGCTCGGCCCGGCCTCTTTAGCTGTGTTTACGAGGGGCTGGAGGCCCTGCTCCCTCGCCCCGGCTCTCATCAGCTCGCTTTCTTTTCCGCTCTCCCCTTCCTTTCGCTCAATTTTTATCTCCGCTCTCTGGGGTCAGGCCCTTTCCTCTTTTAACCCAAAAGAAAAAAATACCCCCACGCCTGCCAGCCTAGCAGGCTATAATAAGAGCCCATATACAGTACGTCCAGAGGAGGAGACAGACAAACAGGAGTTATACCAGAGATGGAGAGATACTTTGCTCAGGCAGAGCCGTCTTAGACGGGGACAATTTATGCAAAAACGCATAAAAGCCAAGCCATCTTTTTCCCCTGCAATCCTGTTATGTGTATTTTATCACTTGGAGGAAATGGAAGACACCCGCATTAAATGCGATAATCCTTCAGCGAACCCATTCTGACCTGAATTGGTTAAAACGATGCCAACCCAAAAGAAAAATCCCAACAAATTGATCCTTGTTTTTGAAACGGCACAATACTCAACATTTCCAACACTGGAGAAAATGCAGCTCACAAACATGAGACAAAATTTATCATGATCCAAGTAAACAATTTTACACAGTACAGGGATTACTCATCATTCTGTGACTGTCATCATATTCTCCTGCATAAATACCAACGCCAATGCCATGCCTCTCAGCAGATCATCCATGATATAAAACACAGAATATGTTCCAAACGGCAAACTCCCGTAATACTTTGAGAATTGTCTTTAAAAACAGGAATGCTTTACACAAAAAAGGACAGAAATTATACACTGAATAATTATTATATATTACTGCTTAAAAGTAGTTGTCAGTCGCAACTTCTTAAGCAGTAATTAATAACTTTCATTCCTCTTTTATGGTAGCATAATTAGCCTAATTAATATTATTTATGTGACCCCACCTAGGAGAAAATTCACCTTTCTAGGTAACGCAGAGTTTATAATGAGTATTCCACACCTGTGAGCGTACACGGCTTGGACATTACCTATGAAAATTGCCCAATTTTATGCACTAGATATTAAACTGTGTGATATCAGATCCCCAAAATAGAGTACTATATAGTGAACAGCTTGCCGTTTGTAGCATTGAGAATTAACATCGCCCTCATCATCCACCTTATCAAACATGGCAGGACTAGACAGTGATTCTTGTCATTTGTTTTTGCTCTTTTTAAAGAGGCACCTCATCATGTCTTGAACAAACTGCCTCTGCTAGCAGATTTTTAACATTTTTTGAGTGTTTTATTTGATAAATGAGAACTCATTAAAAGCCTCCTGCATGCCAGCATTTCAGGCTTAAAGAAAGGTGGGTAGGTCCAGGTAATTACACGTTAAGCTGCAAATAAAGACCAAATTATGGGCACTTACGTGATGTAAAATGAGCTCGTTTTTGACTAGCAGGAAGGAGCAGGCTGTGGAGTGTTCCTCTGGCAGGGATACAGCACATGGTTTGTTTGGCAGCAGATGAAAAACTCAAACAGGCAGATAGATTTCCTATAACCCCGAGTGCCAGGCAAGACTGTCCGACATGTGAGGCACATTAGAGCAGAGCCTAGGCAGCTGTTGTTAGCAAACCTGCAGACAGTTAGTGATACTGAAGACTGACCATGTCACGACTAAAGTGCTTTGATAATGTGGCCATGTCTGTAAGGGTGACCAGATGGTTCCCTGGACATATAATAAAGGAGCCGTTACTTTAAGAATGCGTAGCACTTTTTAAATACAGTTGCATAATTGCATAAATAATGTAATGAATTGCCCCCTCCAGGGTGTATTCCTACCTTGCGCCCAATGATTCCAAGTAGGCTCTGGACCCACCGTGACCCTGAACTGGATAAGGGTTACAGATAATGAATGTAATGAATTGCTATTGTATTTATTTTTCGTTTAATTTGCAAGATTATTGAAACAATGAAAAAAATAATATATTTCACCTTTCCAGGACAATAATACGCACATAAAAATAACTTTATCTCCGACAGAGAGGTATCAACTAAACATGTCAAATCTACATTTTAGATCTTTCTTCTTGTTTTAAAAAGCTATGGGTTTAAAAAAATATATAAACAATGTCTTTTCTACAAGGAAAAACTTTAACTTCTCAGAGTTAAACAACAGCGCATCCTGTTTTTTTTTTTCAGTCAATAAAATTTATTTGTGTTGTTCTTGTTTTAAAACTGATGAAGTAGAATTAGTTGTGGACATTAAATCAGTAACATGTAACTTCAGTTTTGTAACGTTAATCTCTGGAGGACTGCTTTTTGGTGTAGCGCTGAACGGGAACTGAGGGAGTGAAAGTGATCTCCAGCAGCTGAATGTGACAGAAGGCAGGTAAACAAGAAAACACATGGGGATCACATGGTCACCTCCAGTCCTCTCACATGCCCGTCCACACGGATCACGGTAGTGTGGCATAGACACTGGTGACTTCCCCGGCCAATCCCATTCCCCTGGCAGATTAGCTTAATCTGAACATTCACCTGTTAATCTCGGCTAGGACCTCTGCTCTCACCTGGCTGCAACTTCTGAATGGACAAACGAGCCAGGAGCGGAGGGGAGGGGAGGGAGGACTGAGAGAGAGAGGGACGGAGTGGGGGAGGGAGGGAGGAGGCGTTGAGGGAACAGCGAACAAGAAAAAGAGAGGTTGGTAATTATTTCCAAAGGTCATTCTGTTAATGACTACCTGCTTGGCTAATGAGATTCTGCAAAGCTCCCTCACGATGTTTTGCCGTCGTATGGGTCTCCATGTGCTGAGATGTGTGAGAGGGAGCAAGCAGGGCAACCGCCTCCCCTCCACTGTCGCCTGTCTGCGGGAGGAAGGGAGGGAGAGAAAAAAACTACAGAGAAGCGTCAACTCAGGTTCATTAAACGTCTTGCGGAACGCTTAATGTTGCCAAGGAACGCTAATTAATTGGACTGATTTCAGTTTAATTTCTCCTCAAAGTAGCCGTTATGACTTAATTAAAAGATATTTTGCTTGTGTGGGTGCTCGCACGTCAACAGCCTGCTAGCACCGAGTGCTTGTCTCGTGAAAACAACTCTTTTCTTGCTTATTTGTGGCGCCGGCATCAGAAGGAATATTAGCCCAGAGCGGTTTCTCTTGCAGCGCCGCAGCTGAAGGACTATTCATTCTTCTTCACAAAGCCCAGCACAAGCCTGTTTCCTCAGATAGATCCCTTCAGTCACCATCAGATAGACTGAAGTGCTTGTGGTTATTGCAATTAAGTGACACAGAGAAAAATCAATGTGTTTTGGTTTTGAATGTGTTACAGTGAATGTTTTACAGTTTGGGGTCATCAGTGCGAGGTGATGTATGATTGATCAGTCCTTCATGAGGTTTTCACCAGTGGGTTTGGGATTTAACACTAAGCAGGCTTTGTCCATCTAAGCAAATTAACCTTGTGGCACAGGGACTTCAGTGAAGGGATCAGAGAAAACAATGGTAATGTCGCCAGCAGGGCAGTGATAGAAGGGAAAGATCAAAACAAAGACATACTGTCGTTAGAGGGATTTATTAGGTTATATTAGTTCAACATTTAACCCCTTTTAACAGCAGTTAGAAAATGCACTTTCTCTCTTGTTTTTCAGGTCAGCTTACAGTAATAACGTTGATAAAATCAGAATTTGCAAAACGAAAAGAAAAAGACAAAAGACTAAACAGAATGATTTTTTTTTTGTGCCAGGCAAGCTGCAGAGTTGCTGTCCATTTTATTTTGGCATGGATATATTTGTATGGAAGTGAGAATTCCATACATTCCCTCCCATTTCACTCCTCATTGCTCACTAGCAGCTCAACAAAGTTATAACATTTCACACACGAGCCCCGGATTTTATCCTGCCGGACCCTTAGTAAAAAATCTTGGTAAAGTCTGAGTAAGTGCTTGTCGGTAATATTCCAGAGGATCACACTGTATCTCCTGCACAGGCACCGCCCCATGCCTTAGGAACCTGGAACATTTCCAGCCGTGAGAAGGCATTTTACACAGAAAATCTCCTACTGTGCGCTACATGTGTGAAAGGACAAATCCGGAAACTTTCCAGAACTAATGCTCCAAACTTTTTCGGCTATGGCTACAGAGAGTGGACAGCTACATAAGAGAGATATCCGACTTGAAAGGCAGAACATCATGACCTCAGAAATGTTTGTACTCTTCAATTACTTCTGCACATGTCTCCTCAATAGAAATACACCCGTTCCTGATGTTTGAACATCCCAGATGAGCTGATAAATAACTACTCTTTTATATGTGTAAGGCCCTGTGAGTGTGAGTGAGTGAAGAGTTTCTTGATGCTCTCTAAGCCTTGGAGCTCTCCTCAGCTAAAGGTTTTTGGACAGACTGCCACAAAACAACTTGTTGTATTTGTGCCTAGTGGCTGATGGGCTGTAGGGGGAAAGAACAAGATCATTTGCATGTGTTCTCTCTCTCTCTCTCTTTCTCTCTAGTGTTTTCCCTATCCTTCCTCTGATTGGAAACAGCTGCAGAGCACTCGCAGCAACACTTAAAAACCGAGTGCATTTCAGATGTCCAAAGTGGGAGCCCCCCTCCCTTTCTCCCTCTTTCTCCTTCTCTTTCTCTCTTTCTTTCTCTCTCTCTCTCTCTCTCCCTCCCACTCTCCCCATGTGTGGTGTGTGCGTGAGAGTGTGTGTGTGTGTTTTTTTTTTTTTGTATTCTTCCCCTAATAAATGCCTAAAAAAAACGGTAGGGGCCTAAAAATAGCTCTTGCCGATGCTAAATTTAGCGCTTGGCTTAGTGCGCTGGCGGAGCGAATGGAGAAGAATAGGCGTTGAGAGACAGGGTGAGTAAGCAAGCTTCTATTCATTCAGCACCCAGTGAACCGCTGCCCTTGGCCAGCCGAGGCACAAGACTCCACTCCCCACCTCCCTCCCCACCAGACCTCGGGGTGCCAATAAACATTTGATCCCTGGGATAAAGGTTCTTTATTATTTATTTCTCCTCTTTTTTCCTTGGTGTTGGCCTGAGTTTCCTCCTCCCTCTCTCCTCTCCAGCAGGGAAGACAAAACCTTGTTTGATTTTGTTAAGAGGAGAAAGAAGAGATGCCGCAAATGGCTTTCTAACCCTTACACTTCTTATGAAAGGAGAAAGATTAACAAGAAAAAGAACAGGGGTTTGTAATATTTTTTCTACACAGGCGCCAACGAGTAAAAATGCAAGAAATGTAGGTCCTTAAAAGCCCAGACTTGACAATGTTTTACAAGCTAAATGTGTGTGTATATAATGTATATTTGTGTGTATTAAAATATTCCAAATTCCTCTTCATTTCGAAACATTTTCAAGACGTTTGAGGGCCTATTGCTTTCATTGTATATTTATTTGATGATTACGTGGTACTGATTATTTAAAGATACAATGTTTGCCATTTCAGTCCTGACCTGAGTATCTCGCCCGCAGTCCTTTCTGAGAATATGCCTTTACCTGGTTTCAATCTGCCACCAGAGGAATTAGAGTGTGTAGATGTCCATATAAAAAATGGAATAAAGTGTGGAATGAGTGTTTTCTGAGAGCAGCTGTGTTTCTATCATTGTATAAAAGATGCACAAGGTTTCCTTTATTATTATATGCACTTTGATTGTCTCTGAGCGAGCGCTTGAGCTCTTTCAGAGCGGCTGGGCATGGGAACAAAACCTATTATTGATTGTATTAAATGAGTAAGGAATAATCTGTTTTAAGTGATTTTAAACTATTAGAAACAGCTTCACAGCATCTGAATTTGAAGTGAACTCAAGTGAACATATACACCGTCCAGTCATAGGGAGGTCAATTTCTATGCACTCTCCCAGTCTTTTTTTTTTTTTAGTTAAAATGACATAAAATGAGAAACGCACCCTCCTGATCCTCCCTGCGTGTGTGGGTGGAAAAAATCGAGTGCTCTATTTTGGGCTGTGGGTGTAGATGGCATTCAGCAACCCTCCGTGGGCTCCCTTAAGGCCTACCGGGTGTGGACACACAAGGTCATGCCAGAGAGGTCAGGTGCCTGATCATTGTTCCTCAAAGCCCTCAGCCCCTTCCTGTAATGCAGCTGTACGATAAGAGCCCCACAGCAGACAAAAGCTGATAACTGATGTGAGCGTGTGTGCGTGTGCGTGTATGTGTGTGTGTGTGTGTGCGCAGTGTATGTGTATTTTCACACTCTGGCTGATACTTTAACTCACTACCACCACCACCCAAAAAAAGAATCACAGCTTGTTGGGTTAATGTGTGTGTGTATACATACATACATACATACATACATATATATATATATATATATATATATATATATATATATATATATATATATATATATATATATATATATATATATATATGTATGTATGTATGTGTATATATATATATATATATATGTGTGTGTGTGTGTGTGTGTGTGTGTCAGGCGGCATATATAAACAAGAGAAAATCCAGAGCCTCTGAATATGTAGCAAATAGAAAGATAACCATGGCATAATCGCCTCTTTATGGAGCCTGACTGGGCTGCCATTGTGCGGATATGGGATAGATCATAAAATATGAATGCCTTCACTGTCCTCATTAATACAGACACAGCCAGAGAACATGAGATGCTGATTTTTTTATCTGTAATCAACAGACAAATGCTTTTGAGGAACGTATTTTCACTGTCAGAAAAAAAAACTTTACAAGAGAATTAAAAAGCTATTCTATTTTTTTCTTTTTTTTTGGAGTTGGAAGATTTCCTTTTTATTTATATTAATTTATCTAATAAAACCAAATAAGAATGGTTTTGCAAATTATTGTTTAACTTTGACCAACAATAACAATATGAGTGAGAGGTCTGTGATAATGTTAGAGCCAAGTAATTGTTAAAATATATAGGATTGTCACAATTCTGACAAAATTTACAAAAATATACATATGCTCCAGATCCCAGTCCATACCCTTAAGATATGTTTAAACCGTGAATGACTCAACGACCAAACTAAACGGTTCGTCCCCTACCCCACTCCACCCCAAACCAACCCCCAAGTCTAATCTCCCAACTACTTTTTTATTTTTATTTTTTACATTTTCATGTACATGAATGTTCCTATGAGGAGCAGCTGTGTTCTTGAATAGAGCACCACTCTCTTGGCCATTGTACCATTTGCCAGTACGGTTCCTGCACTGCATGCCTTTGTACTGGGATTAGCCCATATTCAGCAGCCCCCCAACTACAGTACTTATCTGTGTGCATGGATTTTCCTTGCATATCCCCCCCACCCCCACCCCAATATAAACCACAGACAGCTGTAATTACATCCTTAAAATGCGGTACTGCTTTAACTGTGGGCTGATGGGTCTTAAGCTTGTCTCTTTGATACTTGATTACAGTGCATAGGGAGGAGGCTGCATTTTTTTTCTTCTTTTTTATAACAGTATTACAATTATGGTAAAGTAGCCAATCTGCAGGGTTTGAGGAATTAAGAAAAGAGAGAGTGGAAGCTCAGCTGTAATTGTATAAGGAAAGACAGACATAAGGTCTTCTGTGACAAACTGCCAAAAGAGGGGTGGTATTGTGAACACACACTCACATAAAGGTACACACACATGTGGCATCCCTGCCCCATGTCGTGTGTGTTCGTGCCCAGCAAGCGGATCATAGCATGTTCAAACCGCAGTTAATTAAGTGCTCTCGCCTGGCCACCTGCTTCCAATAACCACTCTCTCTCTCTCTCTCTCTCTCTCTCTCTCTCTCTCTCTGGTGGAATCTCATGCGCTGAAGTATGAGATGCTTAATTGTCCTGAAGGTGTGGTCAATCTTCCTGTTCTGCATGTGTATGTGAGTGTGTGTTTTTGTGTAACAGGGTGGTACAGTTATCACATTATTAACCTCTGTAGTACCAACATGAAAGGAAGCTGTGATATGCAAATGAGCTATCCAACCAATCACAGTGGTCATAGATTTTTCATTTATATATTTATCGATTGATTGATCGATTGATGGTTGATTGTGTTGGGAGCATCTGGACCCATCACAGTTCCAAAAGAAGGACAAAAATCCTTGTAACCTTTTCTGTGTTTGTATGTTCATTCCTATTGGTTCTAATGTTATATGGTGTTTTTACAATCCGAGACACATTTACTACTCCAATGAATAGTTTGAAACAGCTTTCTTGGCTGCCTTAAAACTAGAGTGTTAAGGCCCTCTTGTGGAACACTGGAGTACCCCCTGACACCTCCAGCACCCTCACACACACACACATGGTGGAGGTGGGGCCTATGAGAAGTATGAAGTAATTTCTGTTGGCCTAATGGGACCACCTCAGAGTCGGTGGCTTTCTGCATGTGTCTACACTTCTACAGCACACAGTGGAAAAATGCTCCTGGTCCACTACATGCTGAATAAGGCCAACCACTTCGCTGCTGAAATATGGACTTCATGAGAAAACACTCACTTTTTCATACAACCTGCTAACATGATTTATCAGAGAAAGACACTCTGGGGTATAGTGCCTTGCCAGAGTTACAGGCAACAGTACTATTTTGTTCCAAGCAAATATATCAAAGTGGCACCTTAACATTCATGTAGACTACTGTCCAAAGTCTGGAGTCATGTGAAAATATATATTGCCAGTAGATGTAAGAAAATCATTCTGTTATAATATTGATATGACACTAGTGTGTTAAAGTTGCTTACAGCTGTGTCCTGCGCAGTTTGAAAATGGTTGTGGGATGCTGGCCTCAGCCTCTGTTTCCAATAAGGAAGCGGGCTGTAATTGTTTTGTAGGCCGGCCAGGACACATCGCGTAAACACTGTCGCCCTGCTCGTCTCCTGGCTTCTATAAACACGCTGCTGAATGTGGGCTCTCTTCCAGCCCTCGCCGGCTGTCCTGCCAGAACGGCCCCAGGAAATGAGTATCCGACCGGTTTGGAGGGATCCTTTTAAAAAAGATCACCCCCAAACTCCATCGTGTCTTTCTAGACCTGAGCCCATGCCCACCCCCTGGGCTCCAGTCCTGCACTGTCTGTGTCGGATCGTCAGGGTTGAGCGGCTACAGACTGGCCACGCAGGCGAAAGAGGTCATAGTGGATGCTTGGCCAGAGCTAGCCAGGGCTTTCCTACAGCTGTCTGATACATTTTGGTGTGATCAAAACCAAAATGTCTGGTCTAGTTTAAAAGTGGTAGCTTTCAACAGATTTACTGATGGGTCAAAAAGTGTTCTATTTGTGTTGTTTTATAGCTGAGAACAAAATGTTGTTGTTTTTTTAATCCACTGACCACTGGCTCCCATAGTTATGATATGAGACAATTATTTTCACATGACTTTATCATTTTGCTGAGAACCAGATTGCGATATATTGCTATAATCAAGTTTATTTATCCATATTAGTTTTTGAATCATTTACATTTGCAGTAGGTACCAGTTAATATAAATATCTGAATAATAAGGCTGTGGTTTTTTGGGGTTAATGGCGGAAGGCAGTGACATAAACCATTCCCAGTAGACCCCAGGTATGATGTCTAGCTCAAACACACATGTGTGTTGGGCTAAAGGTTAGACAAAATGAGTGTATATGGGCCAGTGTGTCTCCACTGTTCTCTGACAGAAGTCAGTGGGGAGCAGTGGGAGGAAGGCGTTTAATTAGGTGCGTGCTTCTGAAGGGGTTATTCCCTCTTCTTTCTCTTTTTCTCCCTCGTTTTTAGTTCTGTCTGCTGCTGCCCATTTTGTCTTCCATTCTTCCATTCCTTTCACCCTCCTCCTTCTTTCCCCTCTCATTCCCTTGATGTTTCTAGCGCAAAAACCCTCCTCCTTTCTCCCTCACCTCTGTCTTACACTTGCGTTCTGCCCTTATCTCTCTCTCTCTCTCGCTCTCTCGCTCCTTACTGTATCACTCCTCACCCCTCTTCACCCCCACTACTCCCTTTGCCAAGCCATTTTCCGCTTTGTTAGATTGATTACTCCTCATCAATAATGTTTTGGACGGTGCTTCATGCAGCTTTCATCTACTGAAGCTATTAAGATGTCAGCCTAGGAAATGATTTCTCTGCTCACTCCAAGTACATAGTGGGTTTTGTTCTCTACAGCAGCTTATTTTTAGTCACACAAACTGGAAACATTAAAGATGGAGAGTGGTGTGTTGGGAAATTGATTTAATTGTCAGGCAGGTTTGTTTTTTCCTCAGTAAATTAAGTGTGTTTACATGTGTTACCACCGCATTGAAGCAGACATTGTGACAAAGCTAAATCACAGTGCACTTTCTTGAGCTCACTATCAATATGTGGACCAGTGCTGGTGGTAAATATTCAGATGGTGTAGATATTAGTTTTTTGGATAAATGTAGGCTATCGATAAGGTCAATGTCCCACACCACCTGTAGTCAGATGTTCCAGCGGTTAAAAAACAGTGCTCTGCTCACCACAACCACCCCCTCCATTCATATTCAGGCCCATCACCATTAAAGTCCTTGTACAAAGCTTAAAACAACGTGGCAGCCCTAATGTGTAGTATACTTACCAATGGTGTGCTGTAAAAAAAAACGAATTAAATGATTTTAGACCAGATCTAAACCAAGGAAGCTCATACTTTTGGTTGTTGTATATGAGCTCATTAGAAAAAAAAGAGAGAGAGAGATGAATCAAGAGGTGGTAAGCCATCTATGGCTATCCTCCGTAGGCATGCTGGTGATTGGCCCTTCCCCTTGCCCCCCTGCCGAAGTGTGTGTGTATGTGTGTGTTCTAGTGACAGGTGTGGGCGCTCTGACAGGTGCACATGTCTGGAATGAGTGGCAGAACTGCCGGTCTCCAGGGGGCCCCTGTGGCGGCCCCACGCTGGCTCTTAAACTGCCAGCCCTGCTTGAAAGCTCCCTGTGCCAGCATGGCCTCCCATCAGCCCAACACTGCCTCTTTAGCCTTCAGCTCCTTACAGCCAGCATAGTGCAGCCCACCCCATGGCACCGTACACCCACCCCCACTGCACTACTGCGCTACTGCTGCAGAGAACCTAAATATCACTGGAGCTATCCAAGTTCATTTAAAGACCACCATAAGGAAGCCAAGAGCTGTAAAGCCCAGTGAAAAGGCGTTTTGCTGAAATAAGGGCCTATTCCAATGCTCAGTTAATTGTTATAACATAATCCTGGTGTAAATGATCACATTAACACTTTACTGAAGGACAGGAATCTTATGGCGGTGCTGAGAATTACTTTCCAGCCAAATACTACCAGCTCTGTGATGGTCCAGTGCGGGTCCTGACCACTGAAGGACAAGGTGAAATCAGAGGAACAGATGGACTAGTCTGTAATTGTAGAGCTATAAAGTGCATCTGTATGGTCAATGAAGCTGATTAAATGGACAAGGAGTGTAGGAACTCAGACACTCTTTAAAAAAGCAGTCTTTACAAGAACAGCACTCACATTGACGTGGTGTTTGCGTTTGTTGTGCTGGTAAGAGCGGATCAGACACAGTAGCGCCGCTACGTTTTTAGACCCCTTTCTCTCTGGCACTGTTCAAACGTCTAATAAAGCGGACAATGAATGGATCCAGTGTTTAAAAACTCCAACAGCACTGCTGTGTCTGATCCATGTCACCACTATGTTAGGGTCCTGATCATTGAAGAACAGTGTGTAATACTATAAAGTGCTGCTAGAGCTGATAAAAAGGTCAGGGAAAGAAACGGGGAGGTCATTGTATTGTTATGGCTGATTGGTGAAAGTGGTTCTATAGGTTTGTCAGTTATCGCAGATGGCTTTGGTAGATGTTGAACGCTGCCCTTCAGTAAATGGTAACTATTGCCCTCACTCCCAGTTCACGGACGTGAGAGGAGGTATTTTGTCAAAACCGTGGATCCTAAGTGTACAGTCTGAATCGCACTTGTGTCTGAAAGTAGAAAAGGGTGTATTTGAAGAAAATGAAAATTAATGGAAAAAAGTAATGTAAAAGAAAATGTAATCTGAAGATAATTGTACTAACTGCATAATTAAACCTAATTATATCATTACGTTTAAGGTGGATTTGTAGAGTGTGTGTTCATACACAGTTGTATCATTTTCCATTTCTTTAAAACATTATTTTTCAAAGTATCTGATCAGCACTGAAGGATAAAATAAGAAAAAAAAAACTTTGCCATCACGTAGGCTGCCTCCTATACAGGCAAATCGTCTACATTCCCTTCTAACACCTGATTGTTATATATGTGTCACACTGAAGATGGAAAATGAGCCTAACCTGCCTCATCTCACTCTTTTCGTCGGTCTTCATCAAATCTTGGCGTCGGCAGAGTAAATTTAATTACGGGGTGTGTGATGCAGACAGGCAGATGAAAGAGACGCTGTGTGTGTGTGTGGGTAAGTGTGTGAGTGCGCTGGCGGTGCGTGTCGTTAGCGAGCTGCTGCGTCCCCGTATGCGCTAATCTCTCTTTATTATAGCCAGCCGTGCTTCGCTTTGATGAGGCATCTTGCTCTGCTAGCTTCTGTTCTACTTACATTGTGAGAGTGGAGGCTCCTTTAATGAAGTCAGGAGAGGACATGGTTATTTATGTACCTGCTGCATGCAGAACCCACCAACAAGCTCATTTAGGAAATGTTTTACGTGTGAAGTCTCCACGGAGGACCTGATCGTGCCGTATTCACTTTGTGCTGAACAGTCACAATCAGGTACAGTAACAGTCAGTCTGTTCCTCAGGGTCCGAGTGAAAGCTGCACATGTGGAGTGAGGAATGTGTCATTTGTACTAGAAGGTGGCCATCAGGTGGCTAGGAGGGAAACTGCTAGCTGGACTCATTTTATTAGGAGTTAACTATAATCTTTTTGGTTTTTGATCAACTTTGTAATATGTAATCATCCAGAACATGAGCTGCTTTTTTCCTCATTCTGAAATCTGGCTGAGTGTGTATGATGAAATCAAGATAGCCTCGTTTCAAAACAATTCAGTAGTAGTACGTATTTAATTCAGTCAGTATTTGAACATGACGTCGCTGTCCAAAGTAAAACATGTATATCTCCAAAATAGGCACTTTATAAGAGAAGGAAAAAGCGTTTTAGGTTTCAATGAAAGTCAGTGTGAAAAGGTTTTATTACATTTCTATTGGTTCATTCATCATGAGATTTTCATACACTGTGAAGGACATCTGCTGTGCTCCAGTGTAGATATACGTTTTTCATAGGGCAGTGACTGTATACTGTGTATATACTGTTGGGGACACTGTCATATTGCTGGTAATGGTTAAATTATACACACACTTTAAAACTTAAATACACAGTTCTTTAATGTAAATAAAATTGTAATATATCCTCTGTACTATGCCATTAGACGACCTGGTGTAAACCCATATACATGTAATTAACTGAGGCACTGAAAATATGGAGAAATATCAAATCTCATTATTTGTGTTAATCCACATGGTCAAAATAAATGACATAAACACAAGTACTGTTTTTTTACAGGGGTACAGTGTAATACATTTAATTCATGTGTGAGTGATGTACACAAATAGGCTTACAACACTGTAGATGTAGATTTCTGTTCCCTGGTGTTGCCTCCATGGCTAATTTGGATTGTACGTGTTTTCAGACCTTGAGAAAGAAGGGCCTAAACGGGTGTGACAGCCCAGACCCAGACGCAGACGACTCGGCTGGACACAGCCCCGAGTCTGAGGACAAGTACCGCAAAATCAACGAGGACATAGACCTAATGATCAGCAGACAGAGACTGTGTGTAAGTACCTTCACTCAAACATCCCTCTCACTCGCCTTCTCTCTTTCTCTCTCTCGATCTTTCCCTTTCTCTCTATCTCTCTCCCTCTCTCTTTATTCTCTATGGCCTTCAGGCATTGAGCAAGAAGGAGAACAAAGGCGGCGAGAGCCCGGAGCTCGAGTCTGCTCTCGCACTCACTCCCCGAACGGAGGAGAAATACAAACAGATTAACGAAGAGTTTGATCATATGATCAAGACTCATAAGATCCCTGTAAGTACGGCAGCTGCTGAGGAGGCCATGCGAGAGCTAACAGCCATTCAGACGTGCTAGCATAGCACTAACCCCTCTCTCAGAGCAAACTAAACGCTAGTGGCTTGAAGTGAAGGCTTGGAATTCAGCTCACAATTACCTTCATGAGCTAGCATGCTGCTAACTAAGCTGATTAGAAGATGGCTTTTTTGTGAGTTTTGTGTGATTAAAGGGTTTCTTCTTTCTTTTTACTTTACTTTCTTTTTTAATTGAAGAGACAAATGATCCCCAGTTCTGAGAAATGTGGGTGGAGAGACTGCTGTCAGCAATTGCAAATAGTTTTGTGTTTTATATTTCCCATGAAATATACAGGATTTTTTTTTAATTCCTCTTGGCCAAAGATGGACTCTACAATTGAGTTATGATTAATGGTATAATGTCACACTTTGAAATCTGCATGGCTTTCTTTCCCCTTCTCACCAAAGTCTGCTTGTTAAAAGAGTGTGCTTGTTGAAGTCCTTGGGTCTGAAATAACTTGCATAAAAACAGCACACCACAAAACAACCACTGCCTTGCAAACATGTACACACACACACAAAACAAACACTACAACACACCCTCATGGAAAAGAGTGATGAGTTGAATTTGTGTACAGAATTTCCAGTGAATTACACATTATTGACAGTACTCGTGCTGATGTGATATATATATCTTACATATGGAAATTATATACATGTACATTTCAAACATGTACCATTCAATACATTACGCTTTTGAATGCAGCGCTGCTGGAGAGAACACATATGCCATGTTGGTCAAGAGGAGTCACTGAAGATTTTGATGTGTATGTTGGTAGCTTCTGATTATGTTTATATTGGTTAAAATATGAGACAGACTGATGTGTCCAATCTACGTTTTATTTTAAAGCTACCAGCATTTCCAGAAAAACACAGGGTCATATATACAGTTCAGTCTAAGAAATCCGTCTTGGTTTTCATGATCTGTACTTTATTTAGTTTTTAAGGGACATTAATGGTGATGTGACAGGAATTGTGTGGTTGTTATTAGTGCCTTTGTATACGCTTTATTAATTTCTAAACACTGTTGGGGTGTTTAATTATTTTATTTATTTAATTTTATTTGTTTAATTTATTTTTTTTAACTAGAAATATTTCTTGAGTTTTGTGGTAGAATCTACTGCTGACAAAGATGAAGCAAATACAGAAGATGAATGAGTGAATGAACACATGATGAATGGATGGATGGATGGATAAATAACAAATGGCATAATGGATAATGGTGTTGTTTGTGCACACTACTGTGTGTCTAATAACAAATCAATTCTACAACACAGAAGACATATTTTGACATATAAGAAATTTTGCTAAGAACAAATTGTTTTCGCTTCATCCGTCCGGCTCCAAACACGTCTGTACCTGGTAGTGAGTGAATGCAACAAAAGAACAAAAATAAGTTCTCTGGCTATGGTAGAACCCACAGTAACCGAATGATCTAGGGTGGGGTCAGGGTCAGGGATGAGTCGACCATTGTGTTGGTCATGGTGGCAGTTTGGCTTGCGGTCACCATGGGCCACGCTCTCTGAGTTACAGAGCAGAACAGGAAGGATGGCACCACACAAATAACACCCTGCAGGGGAGAGACAGAGAGAGAGAGACCGAGCCAGACAGAGAGAGAGAGAGAGAGGGAGAGAGAGAAAAGACAGAGGGAAAAAAAAGCTGACCCTACGCCTGATCTAGAAAACACAGAAGAGGAGAAATGATAGGACTCGGGGTGGAGTGGTAGATAAATTTAGTTGCAAAACAAAGGGTTATTCAAGATCCCTAAAAACGTGAACACTGTGTTTGGGATTTTTGTGGAAATCATGGGAGGGCACACCTTTAGGCGGAGGAAAGAGGCGAAGAAGAAAGAAAGCAAAAACTGAACACACGAGGGAAAGAGG
Organism: Hoplias malabaricus; assembly: GCF_029633855.1. Classification (NCBI taxonomy): domain Eukaryota; kingdom Metazoa; phylum Chordata; class Actinopteri; order Characiformes; family Erythrinidae; genus Hoplias; species Hoplias malabaricus. The sequence goes on from NC_089820.1 coordinate 19,629,750, forward strand.
AGCTCTCGTTCTCAGAGACCTTCAACACAGAACAAAAATATTTGCCTAGCTCTGTGCAAGTGATTGCTACGGCCTTGCGGGCAGAGAGAGAGAGAGAGAGACAGACAGACAGACAGTGAGTGAAAGCAAGAGAGAGAGGGAGGGACTCGTCTCCGGTTTCTGCCGGCTGATGCTCCCCCAGATGAGCACTTATGGACCCTTAGGACACATGGCTACAATTAGGGGGCTATTTTCTCCTTACGAAACAACATGGGGGAGGAAGAGCTCACTTGCCACCGCTCCTCAAGGTTAAGCCTCTCTCCTAGAGTGACATGGGGAATGAGAGAAGATCATGCTTCTACCTCTGTCTCTACTTCTATGTGTCTCTCTATATCTTTCATATAGTACACTTCTCTGTGATGAATTGTTGTTGTTAGGTAACGATGGCGAGAACAAGAGGGTCTCATTTAAAACTTTGAAACGACATGCTATTGGATATTTAACAAAGACCTAACGTGTACACCACTTTGTGCTGATATTGTATGTAGAAACATTGGAAGTAACTAATTTCATTGCAGTACATTTTCCAATGTACACTCAGAGGGTCCTTTGGAAAGTTTTTGGAAAATGTTTTTTGCAAAAGAGACGTTTGACTGTGAAGAACCTTCTCATTCTCTTGCATTAAAAGTTATGGAGGTTCTATTTGCGTTCGTTTATTGACTGTTGCCTTTCTATACGTTCCGTCTCTCTCTTCTCCACCAGGCCGTGCCCCCCTCCAACTACGAGATGCCCGTGTCCATCCCTGTGAGCAACCAGATCTACAGCCACCCAGGGGGTTCCCTCGGAAACCACAACCTGGTCCCACTGGCTCACCACAGCCTACAGAGGAATAGCATGTCTCCTGGAGTCACACACAGACCTCCTAGTGCAGGTAACATCCTCAAGCATCAGTGAGATGTCCTTTATGGGTGTGAATGTGGCAGGCTTTCACAACTGTAACGACCTCTTTCAAATGCAACAGTAACAGCTTTATAAGTTTAGAACTTTAATATGTGGCGAGTTATTATTGTGATTTTGGATTTAAAATGTTGAGTATATTTACATTTGATCTACGTTCTTTGGGAGAGTTTTAAACAAATGAAAACACATGGGAATAAAAACCCAGTCATTTCTATTGGTTGTGTCCAAATGATGTATAAAACCAAACTTTGACAAAAACGCAGATACGTGTTTTTCATTGGACAGTGACGATATGCTAATAACTTTCATCCTATTCAATAAAATAGACTTTTCTCTTATGAATTATGAGTTATAGATATAGATGTCTTAATTTTTGACAACGGTTTTCTGCTTGCTTCTGTCAAGTGCAATATTGTAATGCCTTGCTTTTGTTATCACTGTTGGTAACTGCACAATAGTCACTCAAAATAGAAGAATATCTCATAAGCTGACGTACATAGCTTCTGACATTACAAATCACTTCCCTCTGGCCTTCGTGCAATGCCATGTGTTGTCTATATGTTACAGATAGCCCCTGATTAAACGCAGTCATATGGTCCAGCCCCATCCCCAGTTTGTTATTGTTGTCCAAGTCTCTGGCTTGGTAAGCTAGGGGCTCTCCCCCTCAGCCCTGTCATTAGCAGCCATGCTTTCCCCATGCAATCAGCCGCCCATTACAGGAGCGCTGGCTAAATATGAGCTTTGGCCCAGCCCCGCGCAATCTGCCTGACCACAACCGCTGCGCTGCCGGCTTAAAAATAAAAATGTGTCATTTTTCTTGGACGCTGAGGCCTGGCCTCTCTGGCCGCAGGCTGTCCACCACCACCGCCCCCCTCCCCCCCCCACACACACACACATACTCACAAACACCCGCGCCCCTAAAGAAAAAAAAGAAAAAGAAAAGGGTGCTGTCTTATTCATTTGTGTACAAACTTTTTTGTCACCTCAGTTGGCCTGTCCCGCTTGCTCTCACACACACACAAACACACACATACAAACACACTCTAGGATGTGGGCCTAGACGGTGGGAGATGGTCGTGGTTGGTAGAAGCTAAATAAATGATGTGACAGGTTCGAAGGAAGGTTTTTGTGGTAGGATATGAACGTCAAGTGCAATGAGGTGATTGAAACATCTCCTCATGCTCTTTCTCGCTGTCTCCCCCTCTGTTCCAGGTGGTCTTATGGGGGCCGATTTGACCACAGGCCCGGGCACCAGTGCTGGTAAGGATGGCATCCCAACGTACTACAGTATGTTCCCTCTTGTTCACGTCTCTTACACACTCACACGTTCTCTTCCAGCTTAAACACACCACGGAGAGCAAAAAGAAAAAAAGATACAAAAAAAAGCTGTGGCTGTGTTAACGCTCTAAGCATTTTCTTGCAGATTGTAGTCATTAACTTTCATTTAAACTTTTCAGTGAAAAGGCTAGAACAAATGTAAATGCAGAATAAACACCAAAAACTAAAATATAAATATCAGCAGCCACAGTCAAAATGGGATATACTTGTCGTTTGGTGTTATACATAGAAATTACAGTGTAATAAATGTTAATGTACGTTAATGAAAACTATTTTCAATACTCAAGCCATTTTGTCCAGACAAATAACAATTACAACAGGACATTATGCATGAAGCTTGATGGGTGCATTGCAATGAAAACAGTTTGCCTCAGTATGTCATCTGAGGTTTGGCTAAGCCTTGCGTACACACAACGTGTTTTCCAGAGCGCTCAAAGAACATTTAGTCTTTGCAGCGAGTGTCGTAAATACCGGTAGTATTTGTAAAAAGAGTAAACAGCATTATGACTTGGCTTTGCCTTTGTTTGACCCCTCAGCCGTGTTTGTTTGCTTTACCTCCAAGCATCTGATCCAAACGGAACACAGCAACACACCAAGCTTTCGCTTCATCAGGCCTGTTTGTGTTTGGCTACTTTAGTACTTGTTCTTCTATAGGATAAATGCTTGCATATGTTTGGAGCGCAAGGAAGTGTGTGTTTGGATTTTTTTTTTCTTTAACTAGCCCGTAAATAGCTTTCGGAATGTGTGTACGCATGTGTGTGTTTAATCCACTTGAAAGGGAAAGTTATAGTGCATGCAGGCACAGACTAGGCCTTTGACTTGCGGTCGCCTTGGAGACAGCTTATGTATGCATATGTGTACGCACGTGTGCTTGTGTGTCTATGTATGTCTGTCTGAACCACTCAGCAGTGGTCAGCAGAGAGGCAAAGCTTCTATATAAAAATCAGGACAGTAGCTTCTTGGAAACTGGCATGGGGCTCGCTCTAGCACAGCTGGCTAACCTCGTCTGGCCCTGCAGTGCCCTCGGGGCCATGGAGAGGGGTGAGGCCGAGGTCCCTCTGTCTAACCCCGTCTCTTTACTGTCCGTCACATACAAAAGTACCACTTATGGCAGCGGCCCTTCCGTCCACGCTCAAAGCCCGCAGCCGTCCAATGCGGCCATTGTGTCGCTGAGGCTGAACAGAGGATGCAGTGTGAACTTAATGCAGGACGTCCCACTGGAAACAACAGCCTTGAAGAGTCACGGGGCACTCAAAGACGGGCCATTCAATCGTCTTTCAGATTCGTGTCCCAAACGTAAAGGGAGACGAGAATATTCAGGCTTTTTACTTGAAATCGTTCTTAGTCATGACTGAGGGGTGTTTTTTTTGTTTTTTTTTTTTTTAGCATGGCATGCCAGCTGTTCCAGAAAAAAACCTCCCCTCAAAGAACAGACACACTAAGTGGCTGAAATGACATTACAGTAAATGATGAATAACACAACAGAGTCTTAATCATAACTCGTTTGGAAAATAGCACAATACCTCGTGTTCCAGGCTTTGGCAAACAGTATGTTTAATATGACTCGATCGTTTTCCATTCAGTTGGTTATTTATGTGCCAGAAAACTGCAGCATTCTCAGACAACCACAGTTTCTCCTTAGAACACAGTTTGTGTGTGTGTGTATTACACAGTGTCACATGTAAATTAGACATGCAAGAGGCGGCTTGTGTGTTTTAGAATTTGGAAAAGACCCCATGTCACTTCTTAAATATACCAACAGCCAAACCCATGGCTGGTTAAATACTGTTTATTCTGTTAGCCTTTGAGCTCATGTAGCATTATTTCCGTTAGTAAACTCGGGCCGTGGCCCAAAGCCTCAGGCTCAGCAGCACAGGGTCCAGAAACCGGATCCAGCATAGCTTTTTCACCATGACAAGGAATCAGAGACACTGTCCACAGAGTGCGTATAACCGTGCTGGTGCATACGCTAGCCCCTTGTAGCCTTTACACGGAAACCCAGGCCAAGTGCGTTTACAGTTAGGCGTCTTCTGTGAAGGCTCAGAAATAGCCTTGGGTTTTTTATCAAACGTACACATCAGGCATTTTCATGTGAGTGGAGGGGACTGCTGGTATATGGCCAGCTGTAATTTTAGCACTTCCCCATTGTGAGTGAAACGGGAGGCCCTTGGGCACTAACTGTTGTGAGGGAGAATGAAATGGAGAAAAAGACAGAAAAAGAGAGGATGACAGAAGCCTGTCGTTTAGTTACAAAGCAACAAAACACTTTGAAGCATGGGGTATTTAACGGAAATGAAGAATGGTCAGTAGATACGCTCAGAGGTAATAAACAAGACTCGTTTGATAAGCTCAATGCTTAAATCATATTCTGTTCACAGTGTCATTTCCAGTTATCACATTCTGTGTGCTAATATGATGCCTGTGCCACTGTTGTGTGTACATAGTCTGCACAACTGTCACTTGTAGCAAATAGTTTTCGCCTTCAAGTGTCACTTCCCCAGCCACTGGAAAAGCATCTGAACCAGATTTAGGGGAAAAAAATGACACGGAAGGAAGTCGACTTAGAATATTTCATCCATTTCATGATTTCTTGGTATAAGTGTTGTCCTTAATTTTAACCTCTTGCACATTGTGAAATCTACCATGTCTCCATGACGACCAGGACAGATCAGAGTGAAAACCGACAGGGTAGAGCACTCAAACTCACAGTGGAACTAAACGATGACTTTTTTGTTCAGCGAGTGTCAGCGTTCGAGAGCTTAGGTTCTTAGGGTGGGTGTGTTTACAGGGCCGACCCACAGTGCAGAGCTTTAAACCCAAAATATTTGAAATCGTGGAGGTAGTCTTTGAAACCTAAAGCATCGGCCTAGTTTCTTGATAGAAAAAGTTAGGATGAATAAATGTTTTTGAGGGGCGAAGGAGATGCGTTTTCTTCTTTCTTTCTCTCTCTCTCTATCTCTCTGAACCCTCAACAATGATGTGTGGTTGTTGAGCCTTCAAGTGTTCAGAAAAGTACCGGAGCCAGCTGCTAGCAGCCTATACTTCACTGTGTATGAAGAGGAGGCAGGAAATACATCATCGCAAATAGCACACACTCACACACACATGCACAGAGAGTCACACTCCCTCACAATCTCCTAGTTCCCAGCCTGCCTCTCCCCCCTCATTTTCCTCGAATCATACAAATTGCGCTTTCAAGACTTTTCATTTCAAAACAACAAAAACCGTTGCCTTCAAATTAAAGAAAGATCACCGGGGAGAAATTGCCGAGGACAACATCTGCGTCTCGTTTTCCCCCTCAGCATATGATTAGGAAGTTCATTTATGTCTAACGTATAATTCCTGCCCCTCTTTTAAGTGGCAGCGAGTGTACAACGCTTCATGTTTTAACCCTCAAAGAAATAAAGTGGGCTGTGGAAAGAAACAAAGACACCATACTTCTCTCGCTCTTTCCCACTGTAACGTACCCCTCTGGGTTTGATGGAGTCTGTGAAGTTGGGGCTAGCACTCGTGGATTAGGAATGTAGATTGCCAGCCTGATTCATTCTTTGGTCTCTGCTGGTCAAACCCACAGAGATGCACATGTACTTATCCTTGATTGCCCATTTTTAGGACTTAACAGGTTTTGTCATTCATAGAGAATGCCTGCAGGGCAACAGAAAATGTCAGTGCTAGCCTTCCTTTCTAATAGACTTAATACAAACTGAGATATCTGCAAAGACAGAAGATAAAGTTGATCAAAAATTCTCACAGTACACTCTTCACAAAACTGCCACAATGGGTTCTTTCAGCATTTTTAGAACGGAAAAGCATTTGGTTCCAAAACAAAAAACTAAAAATGAGTTCACACAAAGTAAATATTTGATATAAATGTTAGGGCTACTTTAAGCCTTTAAAAAGCTTTTTCCAAAGGGACCAAAGTTAGTTGCTTGGCCACTTTTTTTAGTGTATAATTTGGTATCCTATACTCTCAGAAAAAAGAGATACGGTAAAGGTACATTATTGGTCACTAATTGTACGCACAGTGTAAATGTACCCTTAAAAGTACAACAGTGGTGTTAAAGTCCAGTGTTGTTCCCGAAAGGTACATTGCACTCTCTTCTCCAGAAGCAGAGGTGTATGTTTGTAATCTGTCATTAAATAACTGTGTAAAATATAAGAACATGATATAAAGTCCTGGAGAATAAGCTACAATTACGTTCCCAAAATAAAAGTATGAATATGTTGCTAACACAGTGACAGTTTTTCTGACGGTATACTGGAATAAATGCTGTAGTCCCTTATTTATGTCTGTTGTTATGAATTTTGTAAGCAAAAAATGCAATAATTTCCTTTCAAATTAAGGCGGACATTGTGGTAATGAAAGGGACGTAGGTAAGTTTTTATATCTACATAAGAGGAGAACCATTTCTATTTCTGGAACCAACGTCAGACAATTCCAAAATAAGGTCCACTATCTTTTTTACGCAAGCAAAAACAAAAAGAACATATTTAAATGTGTAATGTCCACTGATATTCAATAATCAAACCCATTTCAGCCAATGAGCACCAAGTATTAATAAATTCCCCTGTCTCCTCTATTCACTAAACACCTGCCTCTTTACCACAAAACCACAGAAGGAACAAGTGAGACTCACCTCTATCATCAGTTCTTGACTTCTCTAAAGATAGCTGATGGGAAAAATTGGCTGCTAAGGTGAGAGATATCAGGGGTTATGCAGAAGAGAAATATTCACGAGGTGTAAGTCAGACATCACAGTCCCACTGTACTGTAGAGAGACAGACTCTAGTAGCATTTTAACCCGTTTAACCTCAACTCATGAACAAACGTCAACTTTCAAGTGTTAGATTGCTACGTGCCTTTGGATTACACTAACAGATGGCTGCTAATGCAGATGGAGCTGCAAATGTATTAATTACAGCACATCAGAGATAAGTGTTTGTAACTGTGCTTTAGCTTTGCATTCTTCTTTTTCGTGTTGCATGGAAAAGCAAATGACAGGTTTTACCATATGCAGGTTTACCTTAATCCTAAACTAAAAATAGTTTTGTTAACATTCCTACCAATCTTCTTTTGATAATTCTTCATAAATGCTTATTTAATGTGTTATTTGTCATACATCATGCCAACAAATGTCTGTCATGAACCTGCATAATCGTTCCAAAGAGGATATAATTACACACATAACACTTTAGGAGGCAAAAGTGAGTATACGATTTCACAAAGTCAAGTTGCATAACAGAATGAACAGTATACGTTCATATGAACTTAGTAGAACCTTGTTACAGTGTGTTACGGTGTTCACAGTGGTCTCATCAAAGGATATTATACTGCATTTTGAAGCCGGGTTTTATGAATCATGTACTCTTAAGTGTTTATGTAATCATAATTACACAGGCCAGACTTTACGAGGTATCATAGATGTCATATAACACCTCATAAATGCACCTATTATAAAGCATTATGGAGACAGGATTTGTCAGAAGTGGTACCAGTAAATCACAACTGAAGCAAGTTTATTCTAGATTTGTTTTGTTATAAGAATCTGAATTTAAACATGAGGTCATGCTAAGACTTGACCACACATTTATATAGTTTTAAAACAAAAAAAAAACAATAAACCTAATAGTATTTAAAACAATACCAAACCTCTGCTTCCTTTCCCTGGCCATAAGTTGTAACTTAACTGGCCCTAAACACTAACTACTGACTAAGAAATGTGCTTTGTGCTAATTCTCTGTTGTTTCCTAAAAGAGCTGAATGAGAGGGTGTGTTTAGTGAGGTCTTGCTCCACATAAATGACTGCTTAGCTTTGGCAAAGGCTACGCAAAATCATGCAGCACTGAGGTGAAAGCTCACGTTTGTGGTGAAAGAAGATTGAAGATGGTTTCAATGTGGCGTAACGCATCAGACTTAGCTTTAATGGGCTTGTGTGGTGAAAGGAATCTGAAATAAAGCAACGTGTCAAAGACAAGTCTGAATGGCTGCTTTATAGCAGATGACTTGGAAATTGGCACCTTTTGGTTGAAAGGAGCAGGTCAAATGGAGCCTGGTTAAAATCTGTGGTACGGTGAAAGCTTGATGTGCAATATTTGGCAGTGTACGAGAGTATCTGACTCCCTCGCTCTCTTTCTGTCTCTCCTCGATAGGAAATGGCTACGGAAACCACCGTAACTCTCCCGGATTGCTGGTGTCCTCAGGAGGGATGAATAAGAACATGCAGGCCAAGTCTCCACCGCCCATGAACCTGGGCATGAACAGCCGCAAGCCTGACCTGCGCGTGCTCATCCCACCTGGAGCCAAGAGCAACATGCCCTCCATTGTAAGTGGCGGGTACTAGTTTGTTTCCTGACTGAGAGGAGCATGGTTTCTCTTCTGTCTTGTACTATTCTTAATCGTCTTGCTTTTGCCATCTCCTTCCTTCTTCTCTTCTCTCGAGCCTTCGTGTTAGTCTCCTAGCTTTAAGTAGAAACCGTCTTACCCACTTTAAATAGGTAGTTCCGGCCCTTAGATTCAGCCGACATACTCGGGCTCGATTTAGCGTTAAGCACAAGTAGCTCCCTGAGCCACTGAGACTAATTCTGCATTTACTACCTTCTCCTATTTACTGCCATCAGTCTGAGGATGTTGACCTTCTACTGGTAAGTGAGACTGCCACTCAACCTGCTGACATAGACTAATAGACATTAAAGGCCATCCTTCAACCTCTAGCTGTCATTATGTGTTAGATTAGCCCCTGATTTGTTTTTTAGATGACCATATATAGTGCGCCCATACTAAGCAAGGATCTGCCGTCTCTATTATAGCTGAACAACATCAGCAAATCCCCATGGCAAACTTTTGACAAGCAGTAGCTTATCTGGTAAACATCGGTATCTATATTTGCAAGGAACATTAGCGACTTCTAGTGGTGGCTTAACATCAACACACCCTTGTCTCTCTGCTGTTCTCCGACAAATCAGTTTGACCCCCTCCGTCTCTGCTTGGACTCTATACGAGCGTTTCTCAGCCCACAGAATGAAGGACGTGAGTGCATTTCTACCTCATCAGTCATCATTTCAGCAAAAAAAAAAAAAAAGAAAAAAGAAACAGCCCCACCCCCTGTTGTTGCTGATCCTGTTGCCCTGGAGACCGTCTAGGTTGCTATAGAGACCAAGCACCCTGCAAGGGGTTGTAAATGATAGGTTGGAAGAGTTCAGTGGTGCTGCACGTCAAGTGATTAATTCCTTTTCACAAGTTTGCTCAATCTCTTGCCGTCTGTGAAGAGTAAAGAGAGTTTATGTGGGTGACTGATTCCATCTATATGTCTCCATCTCTGTTTTTTTTTTCTTTTCTTACAGAACCAGAGAATAAACAACTCTCAGTCTGCACAGTCATTGGCCACTCCAGTGGTCTCTGTGGCAACTCCCACCCTACCAGGCCAGGGAATGGGTGGCTATCCTTCAGCTATCTCCACTTCATATGGTACCGGTAGGTATACAGTATTCGTATTGAATCCAGTGTAGAATGTAGCTGTTGCTCTGAATCTGTGCTTTTAGATTTAGGATTTGAAGTTGAAACATTTCATTTATATAATACTTTCATTAAGATGTAAATAAAAGCATCAGATTGTTTCGATGAGATGTACACTGATTGACTTTGGTGATTGGAGCCAGAAATCTGAATAGCTGGGATTTTTTTTTTCCTCCAGACAATGCAGTTTCACAGTGTAATGCCTGGGAACTCTATTCCCCTCCAGCCAACCCTTGTCTATTCAATTCTATATATAATACTTTTATAGGGAGACTATACACGCTGTGTGTGCAACATCAAACATGTCTGCCAGCAGTGGGTACAACAAAACCTAGCTATATTCACTGTTTAGAAATATTTTGACTCTGTTGCCTGATGCAAGTGTTCGCTGTTGCGCTTAGCAGTTGTGAACAACTTGGCAGACCACAAAAGGGTAGTGGCGAAAAGATGAAGAAAACCTGATGAACTGATTAAGAACATACTCCAGGATGTGGGCAAAAATGTGCTAAAAAGTGTCATAAAGAGAAGAATACATCAGCATGACATCTCGCATTTTACCACAAGGTGCAAACCACTGCTGCAGCCTATGGTTTACTTTAAAAAGCTTGTAACCACTCAGGGAAGTGTGTAATCCACAGTGAAGAGCTACATATAGAAAAGCCCCCCCCCCCCTCCCTTCAGGTAGTCCCTTATGTTTAAAATCATATTACAGATGTATTTCTGCAGTAACTTTCTGCAGAATATTTCTAGAGCCTCAGCTGAAGTCTAGGTGAATATTTCGGGAAGTTAACCTTACTTTAGAAATGTAAGTTTTGATATAACATTGAGCATAGGCCTCATTTAAAGCTGCAATCAGACATTTTTTTCCAGTGATTCTTCTGCCTTTGAAACCTAGTGGTCTGGCTGTATCCAAGATATTTTAAAAATGGCCACCGTCACATATGGGACACGCTGTATGGAGCATAAATTGTTTCATCCCGAAAGTGAAAACACTAATTTGTGTTGCTTTTCTTACAGTTAATTTAGTGTTTTCACTTTCGGGATGAAACAATTTATGCTCCATACAGCGGGTCCCATATGTGACGGTGGCCATTTTCAAAATATCTTGGATACATCCAGGCCACTAGGTTTCAACTAGTACTGACTTTTGCTCCTTTACCTTTCTTGATTCAATTAAGGTAACTGTCAACACACCCAGCTTCATTCAGCACAGTCTGACCTTCTTCCTCTGCCCTTTTCTAGAATACTCTCTGAGCAGTGCCGACCTGTCATCTATATCTGGTTTCAACAGTGCCAACACCCTGCACCTGGGTTCAATGAGTGGCTGGCAGCAGCAACACCTCCAGAACATGCAGCACTCTGCGCTCGGCCAGCTGGGGTGAGCCTGAGCACATCTGTATACACGTTAAAGATGCGATAAGGACTTCTCATTGCTAGCTTTTTTCAGTCACCTTTGTTTCACACATTTGCTAGTTTTAATGTGGCACTTCCTATCGTGTCGTGATTTAATGCAGTTAGTCATTGCTTAAGGTCCCAGTCAGGAACTGATGGAAGGACAGCACTGACAGAGAATGACACACATGAATATCATCTCTGTCAGTCTGATGGTAACTGAATCAGAGACGGATAAACTTTGTGTTAATTGATCTGTCCACTGACCCATTCGACTTGAAAAGCTCATGTATTGGGGAGGGCAGAAGGCACAATTACGTTTTTGTGGCTCCAAGGCCATTTACTGTCACCATACGATGACCAAACAACTAACAGTTCCTGCTTTGGACTTTTAAAAATACAGAACAGTTTGCTAAATATACTCTTTAAGATGTCCAGTTAATAATAAATCGTTTGTATGTTATGTACATGAGTGCTCGGGCACTCGTCACGTTCTGTAACCCCACTCCGTTTCCTTTCCTTCCTACAGAAATTGCACTAGCTCTCACTTATGTCAGGGTTCAAATCTCTCCCTGCCCTCTACTCAAAGCCTGCACATCAAGTCCGAACCTGTTTCTCCTCCTAGAGACCGCTCCAGCAGCGCCACGCCCGCCTACGCCCCGCCCCCTCCCCACCAGCAGCAGCATGGAGCCCCGCCCCCTCAGGCGCGCCAGGACTCGGGCCGCTCTCCGGCTGACAGCCTCAGCAGCTGCGGCAGCTCACACGAGGGCAGCGAACGGGACGAGCACCGGGCCGACTTCCACTCGCCCCTCGGGATGGTTCGGCCCATGGATGAGCGCGACAGTCCGTCCGTCAAACGAGTCCGTCTGTCCGAGGGCTGGGCCACATGATAAGCTCCGCCCCCACCCGAAACCTCAACAGGCCCCTGACCTTGACCTCAGTCCACCCGCGCCGTTCGGACTCTCTTTTTCTGTCTTTTTCTGACAAGTGGTCACCCCCCCCCCCTCTCTCGGTGGTCACTATGTAAACAGGGAGGAGGTGTTTTCTCGAAAATTACTCGAAATCTAACTGCAAGGCTTTTGTCATCTTTGTTTTTGTTTTTTTGGTTGTTGTTTTTTTTTAAATGCGGTGTCCAATAAACATACAGACGTAAGACAACACGTGGGAGAAAAATGTTTTGTTGAATTTGTAAGAAAGAATTTTCTTCTACAGGAAACATAACAATGGCATTTCTGCACATTTTAGTGCATGGTTTCTATTAATTTGCTTAGTTTAACATAGAAAAATAGAATTTATAATGTGCAAGAACTTTGGCACTGGCCACATCTTATGTTTTATATTTTTACAAATATGATAAATTCAACAATTGTGGGTTACAAGGCAGAAGTGTGTTTTCTGTAGAAGATTTGTGTTCATTTTTACTTAGAAAATCAATAAAACATTCCAATTGTTTGATTACGACTGTACATATTGACATAACCGATGGTTGTTGGTAGGAGAAAGTGTGGTAGGGGCTAGAGAGCAGGATTTTTGAGGGGTGGCAGTGTTACTGTGCATAAATTGTGCACATGAATATGTCTTTACCCACGTGTGCAGAGGTAAATATAAGCATAGTAACAAACGCAACAACAAACAAACAAAAATAAACGGCAGGTACTCTTGATTTGTTTTTCTTTATTTTTTTGTAAAAGTACTGTCCTCAGCGTAATACAGCCAATGGGAGAAGCACAGCTGAGGGTGGAGGCAGGCTAGCACTTGACTTGCTCTATCAAAACTATGTGTACAGATTCACTTTTCTTCGCCACTCTCTCCGGAGTGTTCCCTCGCTAAGTGTATGTTATGATTGACAATGTCATGTTGCAGGTTCAACGTATTGTACATAGAGAGTGGGCAGGGACAAGGGGGAAAGGGTTGAGGTTGCCAGACATTGCAGATTTAGCGCAAAATGAAAGCTTTTATGCAAGAATTTTTGTTTTTTCAAAGGATTGTACAGGTATACTGCCCCTAGGTTTAAGTCAGGGATAAGGAATTTTTCAGATCATTTTGATGAATCCAGCTCTCCTGCTGAGGGCCAATAGCGAGATTGAATGACACACGTCAGTAGACAAAGGACCATACCTTCAATTAAGAGCCATGTTAGTTTATTCTGATGAAATTTAACAGAAACCTAGGACTTGCTTTAAATGTTCAGTATTAAAAAAAAAACAGGAAAAAAGAAACAATTGTATGATACACTTGCTTATATTTTCATATAAAAAGGAATACAATGCAAAGCATTTTTGTGGCTTTTTGTAGTTTATATAAGCCAGAATGTGTTTTGATAGCTTTGCTTCTATGAAAACGATAGTTGTGAAAGAAGGATTAACCTTGGGCTTTTCGAACCTAAGCCATGACATCATCTGAGAACCCTTGCTTTGCTCAACAGTTTGTTTATTTGTTTTTTTGTTTGTTTGGTTTTTTTTGTAGAGTTTTTTTTGTTTTTGTTTTTAAACGTGTATTTCTAATTATATTGAATAATAATATTAAGATACTTTTTAAAAAAATCTGTGAAATTAACATGCTTGTGTATAGCTTTCTAATATATAAATATATATGATAATAATTATGGTCATAGCATTTTTTCAGTGTGAGGTTACATAAGTACAGTTGCACATTGTTTTGTCTTTTATTATGTTTTCCTTTTTTCTTCTTTTTCTTGTTGCTCCAGACAGAATCTTTCAGGGGCAAACCCAGCCAGAATTTTTTAAGATTCAACTTCAATTATTCACCCAGCCGTGCTCATGAACACGTCGTTTGGTAAAGCAATGGTGTCATGTTACTCAGGTGAAGAATGTGAATTAAGCACCCTTCTAATCGGATATTTCTCCCAATTGTCAGGTGACATCATCCTGAGTTCGGTAGACGATTGGATTTCTTGCTAGTTCACAGTCTCCGAGTTTCACCTCGTATTTCTATCTAACGTTCAGTGAGCACAAGATATTTATCCAGATGTGCACTTGTTTAAAAAGAAGCACAACTCTTCTGACCATCTGTGAACGCCAAAGCAGATGACGTTCAAACAAATCATGAATACTTTCACTTGGATTGACATTGCACTGAAAGATTTAACAGCATGAGAGACTAGTGAAGTTATATTGACTAATGAATATGTCGTGCTGTCATGGATTCATGGTTTTTATCGAGGCTGATTTTGTGAACCCTCGATCGTGTTTAACTTATTTGTGCCATTATCAAAGGCCATTCGGTGCACTAGCCCCATTTCTTCTACATACATCACTGGAGCTCACGTTTAACAAAACCCTTCGTATTCAGAGATTGGACAATTGTTATCTTTTTCTACCAAAGACATGGAGCAGTGTTCTTTTGGCTTTTTTCTAATTCATATTCTTTGGGTTTGAGAAACGTGTATTTGCGTTGGGTAATTTCCAATAATCCAAGTACCTCATATTCACCCTCCCAGGACCTCGAATTAGCACTCGACCAGTCATGACAAGAAACGGGATTTTAAACATTTAAAAAAAACAAAAAGAAGTACAAAACTTGGAACCCAACAAGTGTACAGTGTTGTGAAATATTATGCCATTGTTTGTTCTATAAATTCCACACAACGTCCACATATGGCTCCCTGGTTCATCCTTTTTGGTTTGCTGTTTTTCCTTAAAATAAAATAATAAATTAAAAAAAAAACAAATAACACAAATAAAAACTTAAAAAAAAAAGTCTGTAGTAACAAATGTAGCTTGTATCAAACCTACCACATGGAAGGTTGAAAGGAAATGTGTTTTTTTTCTGTTTCTTTTCTGTCTATTTTTCTTTCATTCTTTTTCTTTTCCTTTTTTTCTTATTTTCTTAATTTTTTTTTTTTTTGAAACCAGGAGAAAGAGGCTTTCAGCGGCATAAGCTGGACTTTGTCGCCACTTGAAGACAAGATGTCATTAAATTAAAAGAAAACACACATCTCTGTATCTCAAGGGACTTGATTCAGCTGTATGTAGTGAAAATTTAATGTATGGGTTAAAAAATCGTTTCTCCTGCTGGGATTCAAAAAAGGTATTTGTATTTTGCAGAGAATTCAGTAAAGTTACTGGCTTTCTTAGTTACCACTGGTGCCCCCGAGTGCTTTTATTGTGTTTGTGGTGTTTTTTTAACCTTCCTCTCACTGGTGTCACACATCACAGTCACAGAAAACAGATCATTCATTTGAAGTCATTATTTCCCAGTAAACATTTAGCCGTTGATTCAACGTTGAAATAACGTAATGACTGTCGTCTAATCAACGTTCTCTTAAGGTTGAAAATGAAAGTTGAAAAGACGACTATTAGACGTATTTTGGACATCCATTGACGTTATTAATTGGTCCCGAAATAAATTACTTGTATAAAACGCATTTTGGACGTCCACTGACGTTATCGATTGGTCACCACTTAACTAACTTATTAAGATGGATTTTGGACGTCCATTGACGTTTAAAATGTGTCCTTGATGGACAGACTACTTTTAGACCTTTTTTGAACGTCCAGGGACGTTCCCTGTTTACTGGGTTGTTGTATACATTTTTTAAATACAGGAAGTGTGCGTTTGTGTTTTTGTGGAGTGGCAAAATCTACAAAACTGCTTACTCCAGACTCAAAGACCCTGCAAGGCCCTGTTCTAACAGCTATATATCAGCACAGTTAGAACCACATTGTGCAAATTCTGAAATGTTAACTTCATAATGATAGGTGCCGCAAAAGCTTCACTGAGCCCCAAAGAGCCGTATCAGTGAATGAACTCTGAACTTTGTAAAAGTTTTAAAGAACTCTTTTATTTCTAGACCATCTTCACTGTGTGGTTAGCTTTTAAACTTTAAAAAAGTTCTAGACCCTTTGTGATCATCAGACATCAATGTTTTCCAGAGTATAAACATTGCTATTGGTGCAGAATGTCAATTTAGATTCAAGGGTTTTACATCTGTGTTCTCCCTGTGTCTGCGTGGGTTTCCTCCGGGTGCTCCAGTTTCCTCCCACAGTCCAAAAACACACGTTGGTAGGTTGATTGGTGACTCAAAAAGTGACCATAGGTGTGAGTGTGTGTGTGTGTGTGTGTGTTGCCCTGTGAAGGACTAGCGCCCCCTCCAGGGTGTATTCCTGCCTTGCACCCAAAGATTCTAGGTAGGCTCTGGACCCACCGTGACCCTGAACTGGATAAGGGTTACAGATAATGAATGGATGGATGGTTTTACATCTAAAATAGCTAAACCTATTATGACTTAGCACTAGCTGCGGGGAAATGTGCAAGAAACCGCTAATCTAGCAGTTCACAGAGGGTGCAGACAAGACGATTTTTGCTTCATTTCGTTCAGTGCTGAAAATCACAGACAAATTTCCAAAAAGTCTTAAACCAAAATGGATTAAAAAACGTTCTGCCCTCCAAAATAACAATATTCCTGTGCGCTGGATGTGTACTTTACCTACAAACGCTGATGTGTGTGAACACTTGTGGCTTCACATTCCACTCTAAGTTTCCCCTGGCAGCGTTCCATTGCTTTTAATATCTCTCTCATAACCTCAGAGTCGCTGTGGGAGCAGCAGAAACATGCGTATTAACACACGCGCCTCTAATTTTCACTCATCAGCTCCAGGAGCGAGTGTGTTCTCACTCACCGTGAGCAAGAGGTACAGGAGAGTGCAGAAAGGCCTCAGGCCAGAGCTCGCCGTTACCTTTCTACACTGACTGAGGAAGAGCGTCCGGTGCCGTGACGTTAACCTGTGAACTTTAGAAACTGACTTCAGATCATGAGGGGACTCATTAGATACATTAGGTAATGCACATTACAGCATTATCCTAACTTCCTCCTTAAAACAGTCATAGAGGTCCTATATATATGTATATTTATGTAAGCATGTGTGTGTATATATCACCTCAATACCTCAAAACCTCATAGAATAGATGATCTCTATAAGATCATTGTTCAAAAGTGTTCAGCTGTGCAGTTTCAACCTAACGCTGTGGTCAGGGACCACACAGGGGCCGTCAGACCACCGCTGCCCACCCACACTCTGCCACGTGTGTGGGCACACACCAGGCCAGGGAGCGAAGTAGAGCTGTATAGAGCAGGCTGGGAAAATCACACCTTAAAGTTCTTAATATGCAGCGGCGAGCAGATAAACATCAGTTGAGCGTGCAGTGTGTTGCTCTCAGTTGTTAAGCAGGTTGGGTAAATGAACATCCTGATTCCACAGAAAGATCCGGAAAACATTGTCCGGAAAAAAAAAACAACAAAAAAAAAAAACACAGGCCTCATTAAAGCATAGGATTTTTACATTGCATAGTATTGTGTATAAAATTAACCCTTTAAACCTGGCACTTCAATTCCTTACGCTAAGAATTACATAATTCAAATTAACCCTTTAAACCTGGCATTAATATATAATTAATATATATTAGGAGTGTCGCAGTCACACTGCTCCAGGGGCTTGGGGGTTGTGGGTTAGATTCCCGCTCCGGGTGACTGTCTGTGAGGAATTGTTGTGTTCTCCCTGTGTCAGCGTGGGTTTCCTCCGGGTGACTGTCTGTGAGGAGTTGGAGTGTTTGCTCTGTGTCCGCGTGGGGTCTTGGGGATTGGCGACTCAAAAGTGTTCGTAGGTGTGAGTGAATGTGTGTGAGTCTGTGTTACCCTGTGAAGGACTGGCGCCCCCTCCAGGGTGTATTCCCACCCTGCACCCAATGATTCCAGGTAGGCTCTGGACCCACCCCGACCCTGAACTGGATAAGGGTTACAGATAATGAATGAATGAATTAATTAATATATATTAATTAATTTATTTATTTATTCCTTTCACAGTAATCTCCCAATAATTCAGATGTCAGTGGAATGATACACACACTGTACTTTGTCCAATTAAAGAGAATAAAGGAGCTAAGGCATGACCTTTGTTCAAAAATGTAAAATAAAGTATCTTATGTGTAGTCCGTGCAGGTTGTTACCCGTTTTAAATTCAACAAAACAACGAATGTTGAAACCAGTTTCTTTTGTAAAGATCTATTATGATTTACATAAGATTTCATTTGGTTTTCAGCAAACTTTCAGACTCATTCCTTAGTCACTCTTGTTTACTTTTATAAGGCGTAGCACATGCTTTAATACAGCAATATGTAATTTATTAGGAAGGCTCTAATTATCATTATTTTAATTATTATTTAGTGTTTTTTAATTGAATTATGATTAATGCTTCCGTAGCTGGGGACCTCTTGAAGGAGGTGTAAATTGCTCTTTATTTGCATTAAACTCAAACCATTCAATTTATACAGTTTAAGGCAATAAATAGTTAATTTAAAAAATGTAAATATTACATTAGTAATATTTAGCGTTTCCTTTTATAATAAAGAAAGAAACTGAAGTTTACAGTTCATACAACACTCTGGTAACTATCTTTTAAATATAGATATGAATAATAACATTTTAATTAGCAATCTTTCATGATAAATAGTATTTAATTTACTGAATGGAATGAGCTTCTTCTGCAGGTGTAAATACTGAGAGCACTCTTTGTGAATGGGGCACTCTGAAGGTACTTAATGTTCGAGGAGTGTACACTCTTTAAAGGTTAGACTTTGTGAGAGTTTAACTACTTTCCTCTGCTTTGGACGATTCCAATGTTTACCGATAAACAGTGGGCAATAAACATGAACGGAAATGTAAAGAGTGAGCGGAACATATCCGGACAGTCTTAAAAGTCCCTTCCAGGTTTTCCATGTTGTTTATTTAGCTTGTAGCCGACTGAAATGAAGACTTGTTTTATTGTTCAAAACGAGTGTGAATACACACAAAAGGAGCGGTACAATCGACTTACAACATAGTCCTGGGGTTTTACACTTATGAATGTGAGTATATAGTCTTTAATAATACACCTATATATGGATATATTTGTGTTTGAAATGTATTGGCACCGCCTAAACTCCGCAACGATATTTTGGGGGCTGTAATGGACACAGTTCACCACTAGATGGTGCCAATGTCTGTTTGTCGTCCCTGGAATTTGCGGGCTATTTCTGTGGTGTCCACAAGAGGGCAGTGTTGATGCATAAATGAGACAGAGAACGAGAAAGAATGAGATTTGACTGCTTTCAATTATTTTGTTTATTTTATTAACTATTCTCATTTTCATAATTTACTAAATATGAGCATTGCTTCAGTTTAAAACTAGAAACGGATCTTGGAACAACATTGTGTGCTGTGTCTTTTTACATTTGGCATTTTTCCTGCTTCTAAAAGCAGATTGATTCCAAAGCTGACTTTAACAATCTGAGAAATACCTGGGTGGGGAAAGTGCAAACACTCTTCAATGTTTAAGTTTAACTGCCATCTGTGCCACTTGTGTTGATCATGTGGGTTCATCAGTTCTGGGGAGTATTCTACAAAGCAGGATTTTTTTAGTTAGCAAGGTAACCTCAGCCCAAAGTGGAGGATTGTCCAATAGGAATGTCTCTCAGCTCAATTCTTGTGTGATAGCTGTGTCTTAGACCCTTAATTTATGTAGTCCTTCTTTGTGGTGTACCTCTGCATCCAGGGAGCTGCATTTATATTAACCACCTCCATGTGATTTTAAGGCAATGTATTCTTCAGAGTCAAAAGAACAAGGATGGAGAAGTGCTCAAAGTGAGAAGTGAGATCTCCACAGAGTCTGAACATTTAGAGAGGAGCAGGATGAACAGCATTGAGTTTTACACTCGTACTGCCACAGTTTCACAGATGTAAACTCCAGAGACGAGCAGTGCTTTAGAAACAGGAGAATACCATTAAAATCTGGAAGAGCAGAATGTGAATAGAAGAGAGTAAAGGCAGAACACAGACTAGAGAGACGACTGATGATGGGGCCTGTGTGGCCTTTGTACCAGCCTGCACTGGCTGTTCCTGGGCCTCGTTATCTGTGTGTGGAGCTTGATCCTAGATGACCACGAGGTGAAGTCACTAGGACAGCTGTGTTGTGACTGGTTCAGGGGACACGTTTACTGACATCCACAACGTGTTCACATGTACCTGATGCACAATCAGCTTCACGACACTGTACCAGCCGGGGCTTTGCACCGTGCGCCGCTGCCGCTCCTAGTGCCACCCCTGGGTGGAGTGGAGACTGGTGTGTCCCTCTGTGTCCCTCCTGCATACTGAAGAACACTCTCACGTCTCTGAATACCTATTCAGTTTGAGCTGAGCTGGAGAGGGCTCCAGTGAGAGCAAGGCTCTGCCTGCTGCGGCTCTCTGAATACAGCTCCGAAGGAACATTCTCCACAATCAAAACCAAAGGCTATAAACAGTCCATTTACATGAACTGACGATAAGAACAGACTCCCTAATTTGAGACATCAATATTACTACAATTAGGACAGTCCAGCATTAGAGTGGCATGCCCCTTTTATTATTTATTAATTTACTATTAATTATTATTAATATTGCCTATTATTTTGTATGGCATTGTGTACTGATTGTTGTATTTTACTGCTGTATATTCTCCGAGGAGGGAGTTGAAGTGTATGTATTGGTTTTTAAATAAACGACTTGCAGTAATTAAACCTGAACTTTTGAAAAGAACGAAAGAAGAAAGAAAGAGAAGAAAGAAAAAAATAAACACATCTGACAAAAGCGGGGAAAGCTGTGTTTTTCTAAAAAGGACGACTCAAATTTATTAACTGCACCCCAAAATACAGCTTTAAATACTTAAATTAACAACATAAACGGTAAATTAACAAACATTTACAATTCTTTCAAGAGTATGTCTCTAAGGAAACATAACTGTACCATGTTCTAATTTTACTGCTTTTAAGTTTCTCTGATTTTACTGAACTGTATGTCAACTCCAGTATTTTAATATTGTTTTTATATTTAAAAGTTCTGTTATAAAAATTAACAATCTATCAATCTATACATTAAATTAAATTAAATTAAAACCCTGTCCTCATAGAAAAGAGAATATATATTTATGGTACTTTATTACCACTGTTGGACCTCTACTAGTACATTCTTCTCTATATTTAGTGATAAACGTTCCATCTTCAGGAAGTGTTTAAGCCCCAAAAAACTATTAAAATAATTAAAAATAAAATAAAATAAAATAAAAAATCCAACTAAAACATTGTATTGCAATGTGAACAAACGATTAAATGTACAATGACTTGGTGGTGTGTGTGTGGAGGGGGGGGGGGTTCTCAAACTGTACAAATCTAATAATAATTGTACATACCGTGGATTGCTTTATCGGGGTTTGATTAACTTTGCTTAGATTAACTTCTCTTTAAAAAGTTTGTAAACTGGAATACAATTATTCATAGACCAGAGGGTTTTTAATATCAGCTGTAAAACAATTAAAAAAAATAAATAATAATAATAATAATAATAATAATAATAATAATAATAATGCCATTCCGTTTTTCATGAGCCTATAATGTCGAATGATACGTGTAAATTATTAATAGTATAAAGTCTTAACAGATGACGTCATAGATGTGTACTCTTTATATAATTACTGCCGTTTTTTTACATTATTTTATCATTATTTTCCAATGGCGTATGTAGATGATTAAACGTGTTTTAATAATCGAACTATAAAAATATAACCTGTAGCTCACAGCTGCACAGTAGTTCAAAATACGGACCCCGTTATTAAACTGTATTTAGATACCGTTACATACGCTTTGACGTTTTATTGTTTTGTGTTTTTTTTTTCCTTAGTTTGTCGCACATATTTGTTTTATTTTATATTTAGATTTGATATCGGCTTTGTGTGTGTGTGTGTGTGTGTGTGTGTGTGTGTGTGTGTGTAGCATGTGTGCTGATTTATTTATTTATTTTTAACATTTAAAGCTGATTGATCATTCCGATATATAGACCGTATATACACTATATGCATAAACACATATATACACTTTAAAGACGTTTTAAACGAAAGCTCCTCGCGTGTTAAAAAAATTTACAGCCTAAAATGTTCAGTTCCCTGGAAAATGAAAGCAGCTTTGACTGGTGTCCAAATATATTTACACTCGCAGCCGAAGAGCTATTTACCTAAACGAACATTGGAGCAGTGCTTCGATTACTTCACTGTTTGAGGTGTAAAAGGGCAGGACGCCGTTCCTCACTTCAAAACGAGTATGTTTAAAGGCTTTTCAAGCTCTTTTACGCGCGGCTTAGAGAGAGAGAGAGAGAGAGAGAGAGAGAGAGAGAGTCTGTAACACTGGAATTTTTTTGCCGTTACGTATTTAACGTACATGAATGATCTTTTGCTGGAACCTCATATAGAGTTTTGTCCAGGTATTTTGCCGCTTCAAACGGGCTGACAACTAATTTTTGTCCATTCCTTTTCACCATATTAATTTTAAATGAGTGCTGGTATCACCGTGTATCTGTCTTTCAATTTTCCTCTCAGTCGTCAAACGTTTGATACTTTTTTTCCCCCCATTTGTATTGTAATTCCCGCAGTGTCCGCTAGAGGGCAGTGTCCGTGTCCGTCACACAAGCGCCTTCCACTGACCCAGATTTCATTTCCACTAAAATGGAAATAAATCAAACAGGAGAAGGAAAGAAAGCAGCTCTAACTGATGATTAGCCTGCGCTGTTTTCGTCAGAAAAGTGAATATAATAAATGTACCATTTTTTCCACAGATACTCAATCATTGTTTAGTTGTTTAAAAGAAAACACTGATTTACACAAAGACGACATACACATGTCAAAAATTACGAGGGTTATATATATTTGCAATTAGTCAACTTAGCTGATTATATATGTGATTAATTATTCTTAAATCTCAGCTTTTTAAAATTCCACCATGACGTGCCGAGGCAGATTCCCGACAGTGGTTGTGTTTGTAAAAACAATAAGGCTGAAAAGAGGAATGAAAAAATGGGTTTGTAGCCTTATAGCTAACCTGAAATATTGAGATGATGAAACCGTGCATGCATACGCACACGCGCGCACACACACACACACACACTACATAAAATTGCACGATGCCGCCATCTATTTGTTTAACTAGCTTAATCATCCTGACATCTAGTGTGAAAATCCCTCACTCCTTCAGATTGACATCAGCCTCTTAACAGAGCTCCACTACAGCGGTTTGTTTCATATTTGATATGATACACATTTCCTGAAAACGAAATTATCCCGATAATGAAAAACGATGTCCATTTCTCCCTCTGCTGTGTGGGAATCTTAATGTCTCCCGACGACGAGAACCTTGTAGGAGTTCGTTCTCCTCTCGACATTACGGTCTGTGGTTTTAAGATGAAGGCACATTCTTATTAAAACTCTCTGGACCTCGACTTTTGTGGACAACTGGATGCTTAATTCCAAATAAGTTCATTCAGGGCTAAAGGCTGCAGAGACATCACACCACACCAGAGAGAGTACCACGGTCATGAATAATGAAGACACAGCCGTGGTGGGCAACTAAAAACATTGGGCTGATGTTAATAAACGACTTCAAACTCGTTACATTTCTGGATCTTTTCGAAAGGTCAACTTTCCTAGCTTTTGTGATTTAGCAATAGATAATAAATATAACAGTCAAAAACTGTACATTTTAAATATGGTTAAAAAAAAGAAACACGTGAGAAGGAACACTCAGGAATTAAACCTTAACGGATGAAGTCAAGGTGCAATAAACAGAGGTGGAAACAGTGCACTGTATTCTACAAACGTCGCGTCGTTATCTTCACGAGAGCATTGTTTGTTATTGTTTAAATCGAAAGTTAGCCTCCGTATTCTAATTGCTCTGTGAATATGCATGACTATGGTAATGGCGACGGTGGTGCCCTGCTGCTGGGGGGCGGAGGGGGGGTGCAGAAGTAGCGCGCGGGGCAAATTCAGTCTACACCGCGGACACAGAGCTGCGCTCGCGCTTAAGGGCGGCAGCAGCAGCGCTGGGAAAGCGCAAGAAAAGTGCTGAGAGTTTTTTTGAAGAACACACGTGAGCAAAGCAAAGAATGAAGAGGTGAAGAACTGAGAAGAGAGGAACTCTAGGAGGGAGGGATGACCGTGACTGCGCCGAAGAAGAGGAGGAAAAAGTTGTGGAAATGTGCGGTGCCACGGATGAGAGAGCACTCGGACATTCACTGAAGGCTGTGAGGGTGAGTTTTACAACACTCACTAATGTGTCTGTTAATGAGAGCTAATGATTTCAGACTATGGCTGGCTCTCTGATTACGTAAGGATTTCTCAGTGATTTGAAGAAATCACGACCAAATCATATCCCTGTTGGGCTTATTCTTATACTGAGGTTACACGTCTATATCGCTCTGCTGGAGTAGAGTAGGCGTCATCTGCTATGAAAATGTATTTTTAATGGTTTATTATTTACCCCTTATCACACCTCCCTGTCATTACTATACTCGTATACTGAAAAATTGTACACGTTTTTGAATAATGTGGCAACGTGTGTGTGTGTGTTTAGGGCATCTTAAAATGTTGGTGTATCGCTCTTCTTTTGTTTGACTAACCGGCTTTGTTCGTAGACTCAGCATTTGAATAATTATTAAATATTCTACTGCATTAAACCAAATAATTTTCCATTAACATATTATAGGTTTCAACGTACAGATCACTTCAATACAGAAACAAAAGAAAACCCCGTATAGCTACCTATACCGCTCGCCCATGGCTCCTGAATACACACATACATATATAAATAAATAAATTAATAAATAAACAAACAACAGACAGCAGGAATACAACGGGAACGCAGGCAACGCGAATATGCAAAAGAGATGCAAATCTACCTTTTACATATGCATCAGTATTAAAACTAGCATGCTGTGCTGGGAGCAGGGAGAGTGGCCGAGCGGCTCTTTATGTACACGCAGCCCAGCCGCTTCCTCTCCCCCTCTCTCTTTCTCTTTTTCCTCCTCCTCTTCTTCTTCTTCCTCAGCGCTTCGCAGCGGACGCGGCAAAAGCTCCAAGCGCGCGGAATGGCGCTGCAAACGCAGGGCTACAGAGCGGATGTAGAGGCTCCTCCGGAAAAAAGCAGGATTTGCATATTTGATGCGCTAATTTGCCTTGATGTATTTAAATATGGCTGCGCGCGGCGGATCAGCCCGCCTACGTCACTGGACGTGACCTGGAGTGCGAAGGGGAGCCTGTCTCAGTGCAATAACGGAGGGTTTAAACAAACGATTAAAAATACAGAGACAGACGGCGACGCCCATTAACCACAAAACTTTAATAATTAATTTCCTTTTAAAATAAATTAATTAAAACAATTAAAAAAAACTTGAAGTTGAACTTGAAGCTACAAATCTCTGTAGGACATAAAATTTGCATTTTTTAAAATTGTTAAGTGAACATTCTGAACATTCAAAAATAAAACTTTAATTTAGTTTTTTTTGTATACTTTTTTTTTACAATTTGTAAACTCAGTAAATAAATGAAAATGACCCACTAACATTTATTTGGATCCCTGTAGATTATTTTAATTTGGAAAATTCATTCTTCTGCAAACGTCTGCAAGGAAGTACATTAATGAGCATTTATTAACACACTACTGGTTCTACTGGTTAGAAAATGAACACTTACTACTAGTAAAAGCTCGTGTGTGTGTGTGTGTGTGTGTGTGTACACCTGAACACTCTTAATAGATTCTGTGAGAATTAGATTTCTCGGTATTGCTTTGCCGAAACTTTGTTTTAACTCGTGCGCCTCACAGAGAGAGGCCCTTGTCTTGATCCCATGTCTTTTCCCCTCTGTTACTAATAATGTTCTCTCCGTGTTAAATACGGCAAATGCGTTCCGTCAGTCACATCGTGTTTGGGGAGAAAAGCTCGAAGCAAATTCATTACCGCAGTCAGTCGGTCCGTAACCCGGTTTGGATACCGGGGGGGTTCAGCCACGCCAATACACCGACAATGGCTCCTCAGTTCAAGGCCAACAAAAGAACTGGCCAACTTGTTTGAATTTCAGAGCACGTCCTTTCTCTTTCAGAGAGAGAGAGAGAGAAAGAGAGAGAGAGAGAGAGGTCCACCCCATAGACACCCCCCAACCACCCAAAAAAAAAAAGAAAAAAAAAAAGAAAAAAAATCACGTCGACCCTCTCAGCGCCTCAGTGCACTTTTTCCATTCGGCACTGTAGACAAATAGGTTATGGGAAACTTCTCGACCCCTCCTCTCTCTTTCTCTCTCTCTCTCCCTCTCTCTCGTTTATTCGCTCTCTCCTCTTCACTCTGCGCTTCCTCGCGCGCGCGAAGCCCAAACCGGAGCTGATCTGCAGCGGCAAACTTTAAACGGAATGAACGGAAATCACGCGCGCGCTGTGGGAAAATCATGCGCGGTTAATCACCGAGACCGACGTGAAACCTGTCTGGATGAAAAATAGCTAAACATAAAACGAACGTGAGTACACGGGAAGACGCCGTTGGCCGGTTTTCCTCCTGGTTGAGGCCGTCAGATTTCAGCTGGGCTTTATTTAGAAACTTGGTACACTGCACTTTTTAAAGCTTGCTTCTGTACGCAGAGTTGATCAGTGGAGTACTTGTAGTAACGCTGCTGTCTATGGGCCAGTTTTCTACCAAACCATTTTGCATTTGGAGTTTTGTCCAATTCTAGGCTTAATCCATGTCCACAAAATGGTCCTAAGTGTGATATCCATCTTTGGATCTAGGAATATGTTCTTTATATAGAAAGGTACCTGTAGACACCCACGGTGGAGGTGATAGTGATCTGTGGGCTACCTCTAGTTCTTAGTTATTATAAATGAGCCTGCACTGTCACTTCCTTTCAAAAATATCCTCATGTGGCTATGATTGGGGCTATTTTGATTTCGCTTTATTAGGCACGTCAGGCCTACTGTTCCTACTTTGTCTAATTACTGAGTAATTACAGAGATATGCATTTTGAATATTGAATACTGTGTTGAGGGTCAATGTCAAGACCATGTCAAAGTCAGCACGACCATCCATTCAGCTTTAAGCAGGCCTTCTGGCCATTGTGCTCAGTATTTGCGATACTGTTCTGCTGCATTGGGGTGTAGCCCCGTCAGAGTAGTGAGTGTCTCCTAAGGTGGATCATATATATCAAGATCATTTTTGACTCTACTGTGTTCATGCTAATATGCACAGAACTCTTCTATGTCACATTAAAACATTAGCATAAAAATATCACACAAGCCGTATATGTGCAACATTGGTGGCTAGCATAAGTCCGTGTTTTTTTATTAATATTATTATTATTTACAGATAAACAGTTAATTGAAACAAGTCCAGGGCTTATTGAACTTGAACCTATGAACTATTGGCTGGTTCTGCCAGATGGAGGCTTCTGTCAAACCTGAATGTGACTGAGCTGCAGGGCCTAGTGATTCAGCCTGTAAGTGTAATGGAGGCTCCCTTTTTTATCACTCTCACATGAGCCAATTCAGTCACAGATCCATCACATCAACTAACTAATTAAATCTATTTTGGCTTTTTCCCTCCAGAAAAATGAGTAGTGGGCAAGTAAAATTAGGGCACTGAAATTATAGGCTATCTTTGCAGGGTCGAGAGTGGGAAATTGATGGCAGTTATGTTAGCCTACTTCAGATCTGACACTGACTGTGTGGACACTGCAAAATTAATCTAGCTAAATGCTTCAGGGGATATGTTTGAGATGAGGATAATGGCACAAATAGCTTAAAAATTAAAGCCTCTTGCTACTGTAGCACAATGTTCAGTGAAGGCCTCCAATCAGAACGTGTGATAGGCATTCAGGTAATTTCAGACCAACTCTGAAAGGAAAATGAATTGAGGACACAAGTGATGAAGGAATATATTTATTGCTTTTCCACCTTTAGAATGTCTCCCCCTTTCCAGGACCCCCCCCCCCACACACACACACACACTTACAATCACATGTAGATTCTATACAAGCCTATTACACACATAGAAACGATGAATATATATCCCCCAAAACTAAACATTTGAAGTCCTTGTTGCTCCTTTAATGAATAATGTCCAGGTTTCCCAAAAGATATAAACTATTCACACAGGCAAAAAATACAAAATAAATAAATAAATGTCCCTTAAGTGTTCTTGGTCTTGTATAGAACCAATGCCTTTACAACAGAACCCTTGAAGAACCACTTTAGGGAGTATTGTTTCACCATCAGAGCACATGCATAGCCTCATTCACAGCTGTGAATCACGACGACCAGGCCGGGCTCCAGTACACCACCCTATCTCACATCACAGCCCTATTTTTCCCTCAGGAAACCTACTAGCATTCATTGGCGTACTTCCATTTTCCACAGATATGTCTTCAGATTTAAAAAAAATAAACAAAAGATGGCACCTCTTCACACTGAAGCACCCCCCCCCCTCTAGAAAACCTGCGAGCAGACATTAGCGTGCCTCCATTTTCCTCAGAAACGTCTTCAGAATTTTTAGAAATAAACACAAAATCGCCACGCCACATAAAGCGCTGTTCCTCTGCATCACTCTTCCCTCAGCGCCGACTAACCGGCTAATCATCTCTGGTGATTGTTCCGGGGTTTTTTATTAAACCTACATCACGACCAATAACATGCCTGTACAGCACCGGCGCGCGTGGTGATGGCGGGAAAAAAGGCAACTCGAGCTTAGCAGCCTCGTCTTCGTCGACATCATCATTAGCTTGAACGCTCCCCAGCGGTCCGAGACCTTTGACCTGTTCGCGGTTGGTCCACGTTTTTTGGTCGCCGTTAGAACCCCCCCACTCCCCCCACCACCCCATATCACCACCACCAATACCCTCCTCCTTTCTCTTCTTCTCTTTCTCACTCACTCCCTCTCTCTCTCCCTGAGATGGCTTTCTGTTTCCTCCCCTTTCTCTGTGTCTCTCTCTCTCTCTCTCTCTCTCTCTCTCTCTCTCTCTCTCTCTCTCTCTCACACACACACACACACACACACACACAGCTAGCAGAGGTAGCGCGGCGGAATCTCTCTTCTCTTCATCACCCTCTTCTTCCCATCTCAGCTTTCCAGCAATCTTTGGGCTAACACTATAGACGCTACTTCCACTGTCGACTGTTCTTGTTTTTTGTTTTTTTTTATCTCCAAATCACAATTATTAAAGCATTTCAATGTGGGACAGGGATGTCTTCCTAGTAACCTCACCGCTGTGGGATCTCTACCGCTGGCTAACAGCACCAGAGGAGCCTTTTGTGAGACTGTGAGACTGGGGGCCAATCTGCAATGCTAATGAAGGCCTGCGCGTGCGTGAGTGTGTATGATTGTGCGTGCGTGCGAGCGCGAGTGTGTGTGTATGCGTGCGCGCGCGCATAAGGGAGGACTGCACCTCAACTTCAACTCTGATATTGTTTTATGGCTTAACCGTTGACTAAGGAATTACGAGGTTTTTTTTTTTTGTAATGTTGCGCATTTTTGAAGAAACTCGACATACTTAGCCGGGCGTAGGCTGTAGCCTGTTTCTTTTTTTTTTTTAATCAAGGAGGACAGCGCTGGACAAGTTGCTAATTAAGGAGTTCCCTGACTGGTTCCAGTTACACGGCTCGGCCATGTGGATTTTGCCCAATGACAAGGCAAGAAACTGGAGGGTCCGACTGGATTACTGGCGCGGATTTGGAAGCGAGTTGTTATCTTTGGTTATCTAGCTGTATGAGTGTGATGGCCGTCATAAAGCTAGATAACCGAAAGTAAAAACTGCCTCCAGGCTCATCGGATCCATTGGATGTTCCACAACGTAATGACGTTTTGAAAGAAAGAAAGAAAGAAAGAAAGAAAGAAAGAAAGAAAGAAAGAGAAAAAAACTATATGTGATTGATACGACCGAAAAGTGTGGCATAGTGAAATGTGAGTTATGTTGTATAGGCAGATTAGCTCATGACACAATACATACACACATTGCACAACTAAATTAGCAAACTTTACCCTCAGCACGGTTTTTTTAATTATTTATTTATTTTTATTTTATATTTGTTTTATTTTACATACAGTAGTAACCTAAACAAAGTTTGGGTGCCTCAGCTCAAATATTATATTACCTTTCTGACTTAACACATCCTGCAAATAGCACAGCTGCTGTTATGGGGAAAGCATATCGCTTAAAATAGGGCTTGTATGACGTTTTAGCACATCATAAACGTATTTATTTATGTGTATGTTTATAGAATTTGCGCACTCAAAATAGCAATTTATAGTTAAAAATCTGGACCCTGTGCTAACTCATTTTAATAAGAAAATCAACAAAACGTCATTGACCACCAGTGCTGAAACTTTTGCACAAGTCTGTGCTTTTAAATGATTGTTTATTTAAACTATCAAAAGAAAAAAAAGCTTAACTCATCTGAAACTGAGCCACGTGCGCGCCTGCTCCACCCCACCCCCCCCTCACCCCGACCCCCCACCCACCTCATCCCTTCATTTCAGTTCAGCTCGTCTATGGTCCAGGCCATGCCGCTTGTACCCTGCACACAAATAATTAGGACATATACAGGGCTGACAAAGTGTGTGTGTGGTGTGTGTGTGTGTGTGTGAGAGAGAGAGACGGTTTTTTTTTTTGGGGTGGTGTGGGGGGACTCGCTCCTCCTTTAATGGATTCCGTTAAACGGAGCGCAGGAGCTGTGAACGCGCGGCCGCTGCCGTTCCCACGCTCAGCGCCATAGGCCAGCGCGAGTGTGACAGACAGAGCTGGAGGGGTCGGGGGTGGGGTGGGGGACGTGGGACGTTTGGGGGAGGAGGATGGGGGAGGGTGGGGGGGCGACACAGGTCATAGAAAGACGTCAAGTGCACCAGACTCATCTGCATCACTTTAGGAGAGAAGAGACTTGACCCACAGAGCAGCAGCATGACGCGCACATGGGCTCGAATCGAGCCGGCGCTGCTACAGGGCCCTGGTAGACAGCGTATACCTCACACAA
Organism: Hoplias malabaricus; assembly: GCF_029633855.1. NCBI lineage: Eukaryota > Metazoa > Chordata > Actinopteri > Characiformes > Erythrinidae > Hoplias > Hoplias malabaricus. The sequence goes on from NC_089820.1 coordinate 19,660,783, forward strand.
GGGTGTGTGTGTGTTTCTTTCTTTCTTTTTTTCTAATTCTTTATTAAAGTGGTGTATTTAATTGTTCTTTTTGGGAAGCCGTAGACTAAAGCAGGCTTTGCTGAAAAGATGACATCACCCACCATTGTGCTCGCATTTGTATTTGAACTTGAGAAGTGTGAGATTTTTTTTTCTGGCCGGCTTTTATTTCCCTTTATTTGGCCATGACGCCCTTTCATATAGCTTACATTATCACAACTGCAAGGCGCTTAAAATATAATCTGCTCAAGCCAGCAACGAATTCACACCAGCCTTGTTCACAGGGAAGACTGCGGTTAATAGGCCTAAAGAAAAAAAGGAGAAGTACATCTCATCAGGAAAATAAGACAAATTTCGCGGGGGTTAGAAAAACGTCATAAATAACAGAAGCATTTTTACGTCATTTATTTCTCGTTTTATGTTCTGTTTATAAAACAGCAACCACACTACCGTTAATGTCCTCTTCATAGCATTTATATAAATATATTATTATTATTATTATTATTATTATTATTATACATTAAAACACGTTCTTCCGAGTACACTTAAATAAAGCATGTGATTATAGAACCAGGAAAAATAAACAAGGGGCGATAAACCAATAGGAAGACGTGTTGTGTTTAAGGAACCATATTGTGACGTAAAGAACCCCTGTATAGTGTTACAAAAAAAGGACCGTTATTATTAATAGCTTTAACTGCGTCAGAATTCTTCCCATTGTTATTAATAATAGTAGGCTACAAACAGATATAACTGATACCCAAGTATCAGGCTTTAGGCTATAGGCTTTAAATAAATAAATATATAAATAAATAAAGTAACTTAGTCATCTTCTTTGTCCCACACGAGATAAACCCAAGTGTCCCTTATTCAGTCGAAGCCATCAGTATCGCGCCATTAGCCAATGCTTCCGCGAGGGGGGTAATGCGGGGGAGGGGGGGGGGGGGAATCAGAGTACAGCCTAACAGTGAATAAGCCCGATTCACTGTCCAGTGAAATTCTCCTCCAACAGGCTTCTGAATGGTCTTCATTGTTTTCAGGACTCCACATGTCACCGTCGTGTTAAGAACTTGAACCGAGTTAAGTGGTGGAGCTAAATTTCCTCGTTGTGTTGCACTTGTGATGTGAAGAAGTGTAGATGGACGATGCTGCTGGCCTTTCTTTCTTTCTTGTTTTATTTTCATTATTATATTTCATTTTAATTCAAAACAGCACATTTGTCTGCTTTTAACACGTAGTATTTCAGACCGGAACTAGTTAGGAAATATTCCGCAGGTATTTATTTGTATTACCAGTCAAACGTTGGTTCCTTTTATTCCCATTTAGTCTTATCTGCAACCATCTCTTCTAGGCTTATTTTATATTTATTTTATATAGATATTTTTTATATTATTATCATTTTGACTCTCAAAGCATATGTAGGCTGGTCCTTCATTTTGCCCATTCAAAGCAAGCCTTGTAGGCACAGGGGTGAGAAAGTCACTCAATCTATTCAAAATGTCACCACTGCAATTTAATGCAGGGATGTACTGCAAGAAAGGTTGTGAGTGGTCTGGAATCTCTGCAAATCATATTTGAAGTAGTCTTTCATTATTGCAGTGCCACATGCTTTGAGTGATAGAAATGGGTCACGTTTCTCAAGGATATCAGCATTCCGCAAAGACAGTATGTGGCCGGTGTAGAATAGTTGCTGGTGTAAAATGTTCCTCAGCCAAAAAAAAAAAATGCATGCTGGAATTTCAGTTCAGGTTTATGAGGATCTACCCATGCCAGGTGCTTTTCATGGCTGTCATATAAGATTCGGAAGAGATTTAATTTCACTGGGTTTGCCCTGAATTTTTTTTTTTAAAGGCGAGAAATGAGATAAAGATTGCCATCTTCTCATTCTCGGTCTCTCTGGTGCACATCTGATGTGAATATATGCCTGTTATATATGTGGCTTACAAAGCTCAGGCCGGTTGGCAAGCGTATGAATATTCACCTGATAGGCTATCCTGTGTGAAAGGTTTGCATGATTGTACGTGTGTGTGTTGTGCACATTTACAGTGCAGGGAAAAATTCCTGCCTTTTGATTGGCTGAGTGGTATAACCATGGCGACCGAGGCAGCTTATCAGTATTCATTGGGTGAGCAATCTTCATATTTTGGACTACTCCACTTCCCTCAGCTGCGAGGCCTCCGGTCTGGGCTGTTGTTCTGGCTTTGATTCCCTGGAAGTCTCCACTATCCTGTAATCAGCATTTAGAAGAATACTAATTGTCAGCATTTTGAACATTTTAAATAGTAAAAATCAGTTTCACATGGACCCTCTCAGTATTAACATACTACAATGGGACCGTTCAAGAGATATCTGTCTGAAAATACATGCAATGTGTTATTTTTATAGAAACTCATTCAAGGACATAAAAATAGATATATGACTTTTGGTGATTAGATTCTGAATGAAGAGGATTTTAAGAGAATTTCTTCATTGCAATGAGATAAAGGTAACAATTCTGACAGTGATGTGTTCTTTATGGTGTGTGTGGCCTGTTTAGGGGCCTTTTTGCTTTTAACCTTTGAGTAAAGAAAGCAAAAGAAAAGCTTATAAATAATGATTCCTATCATTTACTGGTGTTAGAGACAGGGATATATCATTGTAAATATATTTGCAATGCGTTTCAGTGGCTTTGATCTAGGTAACGTCTGTCTGAAAACATTTGTACACATGAAATGTAGTAATACTGACTTATAGTGAGGGTTTATCAGTTCTGAATCGACTAGGCAGCTGTTCAGTGGTACAAGTTTCCAGGCTAAGTGGTAGGGTGGTCTGGAGTAGACATCTTAAACAAGCAGAATGCTGCTAGAAGCTGTGTATAACTCCGCCCCCCCCCCTTTTTCTCAGGTCCTTGTCACATGTACTTTGCTTCTCCCATTGGTTGGTGTCGCTGTGGCAACAGGAGGTGAGCTCACCGTGTGCATGCTGGCTGTGTGTGGAAGTGTATGTATGTGTGTATGTGCGTGTATATACACATTTGTGTACATGAGAGTGTATATATCAGTTAGTTCGTGATTCTCTATGAATGAGTCTGTGCCAAATGAGTGTGAGATTGTGCATGCACGTGTGTGAGAGAGAGAAGGAGAGCACGCATGCGTATAACTGTGTGTCACTCGCCCCCTCAACGTGTGTTACACAACGCCCCAGTACTCCATGTCCCTTCGGTCAAATCTCAATTCATCACACTCAGGATGATGCAAAGCATTTTTACATTTGATGCGATGCTCACCAAGTCTCAAAGCATATTGTAGAGAAACGCTGGCAGCAGTTCTGTACCCAGGAAAGATATAAAGCACAGTTTTATAAGGACAGCAGCATAATATTATTCTAAATTGTTAACTTGTTTAAAGAAATGACACTGTGTAACACTGCTGAATATAGACATAGGCCAAACAGAGATGTGATATGCAGTACATACAATCAATGATGCTGATGCCTAGATTCCCTAGGGTCACCAACATATTTTTTTGTTTGATTTCCAGCTTTTCTTTTTGTAATTTCCTTTTCTAAATAACATTTACAACTACATAACCTTTTAGACCCATGATGTTAGATGATATTTTCTCACAATGGGAGCATGAACACAAACATATACATTTCTTCTTTTAAATTAAAAGTGGGTAGAGCTTGATTTATATATATTTCAAAGTATAGGATTTTTTTCTTATTTTACTACAAATGTAGTAACTTCTTTCTGATGTTCTTTTAAATACTTTATGTCCCTTTTAATTGGACAGTCTCTGATATTGCAGAATACAGTGCTGTATTTATTTAATAAAAAAAAAGAACCGATAGAAAATGTCTTTAATGTATTACATGAATGAAAAATCGAAACTTACCCCTTTGACAAATCTAATATATTGTTTCTCAGTATTAGCATTAATTACATTCACTGAAAATACCTCTTAGAATACGATAAAGTAGTTAAACTCAGCACATAATGAGGTGAGCAAACCTTGCAAAATACTCAATATGTTTAGTGCTTTTTTTTGATTTAGTGCTGTTCAAGCCTCAATATTGTCCCTTATTATTACACAACACTACTTATTAATATATATGTTTGCAGCCATGTCCTCACATGTGTTTCAGAACGCTGCTCTGGAATACAAATACCTCCCAGAGTGTTTACGCTGTGTGAATGTGTTGATGGTTTTATTGTGCTCAAATGGAACCGCCTGGCTGACTGTCCATCTGAATTCTGCTGCAGTCTGCTGAATTCAGATTATGCAAATGCATTCATGTTATAAATAAATTACTATAATTGCATTGAAATACCCTTCAAAAGCTGTCAGATGAAAGAGTCTACATAATACATTTCATGCCGATGAATTATTTAGCCGTATTAATTACAAATAACCAGCAGCATAGTGTAGGGTGGTTCATAAAAGGTAACCTATTCTGGCGCATTAGTGAGGTATAGTGAGAATCATTCAAATATGTGCCCCCTTTTTTATGAATGTTATTTGTAAGAATTTATCATACGTCAAGTTGTGGGTCTCAAAAATTAATTTGTATTATTTCACTGCTTCAAAATTCAACCTCATCAAAAGCCAGTTTACACTGAGTGGTAAATTTAGGTGGATCAGAATTAACATGAGCAGATTTGAGCTTTGAAAATACGGTTGAATGTGGTACACACTGGCTTTATGCTGGTCTGTGAATGGGCGCAGTATGCAAACGCATGGAGCCACAATTAAATGATTTAAGGGCCTGCACCTGTCACATCATACGCTGGAAACCGCAAGCGCTTCATGTCACTGCGCTTACATTAGAATCACTGGCTTTTATGCAGATTTCATGAAAGCCGCCTCATGCATATATGCAGCACGGCTGAGGTGGGGGTGCAGGGGTACCCAGAGCTGCCCACGTAATATCCTTATTAGAAGGATGGAGGGATTAAAAATTGATGGTTGAGATAAGGGTAGGCTGAGGGTGCCCCTCGATCTGCCCGTGATCTGGGGCAGAGGAGAAGGCTGGGGTTGTCTTAGTGCAGCAGCACTGCTTCCTTCAAGGTACCACCATCTTAAAGGGCTTAGGCTGTGGTGAGCACTGGGAAGAGGGTAGACTTAAAATGTCCGCTGGCGCGGCCTCGCGTTTCAATTACAAAATTAGCTGCCATCGCATAATGCCGTGCATGCCGAGCGACTCATTTGCATGCACAGACTGTCCCTCCCCTCCATTACTGTCAGCTACATATGCGAATGGCTCATGGCAAGCAGCAGCCGCACCTTATCCTCTGCAACACCCGCGCCATCCTCTAACACAGGGTGGAATCCAATGCGTTTTATCTCAGCTCTGTATTCTTCTATGGCACTGTGCGATCTCTGGAAATTCGGAATGAATATTTATTCATCCTGTGCCGAGCCCTGGCCTGTGGCTAGGACCTGGGTAAGCCATTACATCTATATTCAAATCCACGCGGCTCTAATCTGACTTATGCTAAAGATGACGATGGCATGCCAGCATCACTAATAGATAATGTTTTTTTGCTAGAGAATGCTAGGTGTTTTATTGACACGGACTGATTCTTGAAGAGGACAGAAGGGACTTAGTCAACTGACCTCCAAATGTACCTTTTACACTTCTTGTAATTTTATTAACAAATTCTCAAAACCCTATTTGATGACTATTTTGAATAATTTAGTAATCAATATTAAACTAAATACACAAGATATGTAGTTTTAGGACTAAGTCAAGGCCTAGGTTAGGATTATCTTTTGAGGGGTTAGCAATCTTTATTTACAGGCTAAAGCTTTGTAGGTGGGTTGCCAATGTGGCATTTAAGTTAAAGGGTAAAACCCAGTGCTGCTGTGGCACTTCCTATCAGACTTGGGGCATCTGAAGCAGAGAAGCCACTCGATCTACCCCACCACCTCCACCCACCCACCGCTGGCCCCATCACGCCGGATGCCCTTCTGGACGCAGCCCTCCCTATATATTCGGGCTTTGAGACCAGCCCTGCAATGTGATGCGTTCCAGTGGCTAGGTACACACACTCACATCCACTATACTATCTTAATTATTTCAAAAGGTGGCTACTTAGAAGAAGGGGGAAATGTTGAGCCCTAGCACCATTTGCATCTCACTTTCATCTCCCAGAGCCTCATGGCACTGCTGTGGCAACTTTGAAGGAAATGAGCCCTAAAGCTTAGCTCAAACATCTCCCCCATATATACCCACCCACAGCATCCAGATTCACACACACATTTATATTCCATTTGGGCAAGCATATGATGCCATTCAACAGTACAGCCCATGGATGCAACAAGAGCATTTCTAAGTGGAATTAGGTGGCAGAAAGGAAGCAAAAAAGGGAAAAAAATAGGCATGCATCTCCTATGCATAGTGATGTAAAGACCAAGGGCAGGCACTATTGTAGCTCTCCCAGGTAATTGCCATGGGTGAATAAGAGCAGGGAAGTGCAGACAAAGCAGGGGCTTCATTTTCTGCTTCCCTTCCTGGATTGTGCACTGCGTGGTTTTACCACTGACACCCACACCTACAGTCATGCCGTAATGGGCTTCTTTGGAGGCCTCTAAATTCAGCACTGAAGGGAGCTTTGGAGAAGACAAGGTCTAACATGTGGAAGTGGCAGCGAGGCATGGACACATTGGGTGGACAGCTCCAGTACATGCTATCTGGCCTGAATGGGCTAGTGTTATTCCCCTTTCGACAGAGCTAGGCTTTTGATAGCTGAGGTTGCTGCAGGGGTGATCAGGAATGATGTTAACCCCTTAAATCCTTCAACTGTAAGAACATATACAGAGGCTTACACCTCTGTGGTTTACTATCAAGACTATTAAACTTGCATATGTGTTTGGTGAGTGAAGTCTTATGATTAATAACTGAATGGTTTAGATAGTAATGGCAGCACTGGAAGGGTCGTTCCCTGGTAGAACTATAGCACACCATTTGCTGCTACAATCTGTTTAGTGTAAGAGCAACAGTGTATATGCATCCCCTGAGAAGCCCTTTATGTTTGCAACACATGTGTTTGTACAATTGCACGTTTATCTACAAATGCACCCTCTGGTTAGCTGTGGGGGTCGGCATGCACGCGTATAAATATCCTCATGACCACATTTTGTGGTCACACTTCCAGAAAGTCTGAATAGTGTTAATTAGTGTGAAAGTGTGCTGCGAAACTCCCTGCCTCACACACCCACACACGCTCACTCTCACACACCTTATGTGTGGAACCCCCCAGACACAGAGATGAGAAGAGTGTAATTAAATTCCTGCATGTGTTAGGCCAGGCCTGTCAGTGGCTAATAAAGGCAGATGAGGGGGTCTCCTGCACTTGGCACATCACGGAAATAAGACGGCAGGGCATGGAGGGTGGCCAAAGGGGAACCAACCAGACACATAATCATACACACCACTCGCCACAATTATTTTCACGCTTTCTGAATAGAACTCACATCAGTATAATGTAGGCCGGTCTGTGTTGTGTTCTGCGGAACGGCCAAAATCATACAGGGCTATAATTTGGGTTTCTGTTCCATCACTGTGATCCAGGATTTATTTCCTTATCCAGTGCATGTGCTTATCCTTTCCATCAAACAATATTTACAGTATTTTATATATATGAAATCTTCTTGCTAAATATTCTAAATATTTTTAATGCATGGTAAAAATGTTATAACGTATAGCTCTATAGTATTTTGGAGATATGCAAAGTATATTTCTTTGTCCAATGCTTTGGCATACACACGACTCATTCTCATTGTCCAGCTGGTACACAACCCCCCCCCCCACCCCACCCCAGAGATTTGTGTGTGATTACTCAACTATGTTTTGCGTGGGTGTATGAAATAGTCACTAAGTGCTTTTGTTTGTATCTGGTCATGATCCATGCACTGCTTTTGTGTGCTTTGGGCACCAATGTGTGTGTGTGTGTGTGTGTGTGTGTGTGTGTGTGTGTGGGGTGGGGGGGCTCTCGTTTTTCATCCAGCAGACGAGATGCAGACTGTCAGTGGGGGAATCATACCTGGTTCCATGCTAGACCAGTCGCCCCTCATACAACCCAGTAACCGCTGATTGTCAGGGCTGGGCTGCTGGCAGGGAGATGCAATAACTCGAGACACCCTGGCTGTGGAACCGTGTGGGGGGGGATGGGTGGTCTCAGCCTGCCAACACCATGAGCATAAAAAAGGGAGCTTGCTTTTGCCCAGAAAAACAGATCCTGCAGGCTAGACAAACATGCGAACCTGCTTAGCTGATTCGGTACCAATGCTCTTCCCCTCATCAGTTTGGAGTGGAACTGTCACTGATTTTTTTCCCCCCCCAGAAACTGGGGCTCAGCATCATCCAATTATAAACAGGGACAGGAAATATGTCATGAGAGAGGAAGTGCACCATACCTGTTGTAACTAATGTGGGGACCGCTACTGTGTATATAGCCATGGTCCAGTGTAAACAATGGTGCCAGACTCTCTCTGGGCTGTGTTTGACGTCATTGTGTAAAACCCTTCAATTTATTTGGGGTTTTATTAGTAAACAGCTGTTCTACTGTCAGTATCTCCTTATAAAACAGTGCAGAAAACGGAATCCATCAATTTTGTCACTCTTAAAAATTAAAGTGATGTTTTGTTATAATTTAATACTATTTAATTAAAGCTATTCTTAACAACTACTACCTGTGACCTTTTATTATTGAGAACCACACCTTTCAGAATAAAAGCTTAATCTAGTCTGTAACCACTAATGCTTTCTTTAAAAAAAAACAAACGTCTGTATTCTTGCTGGTGGACAATGTTAAAATAAACATATAGGCAATTTTATGGAGCTATAAGCATCAAAATAGCTATAGTCTTTTTTTTTTTTAAACATGAAAAACACAAACAAACAAATACACCAAATATGCGCTTAAAAAGCCAAAATGACTTTGTGTCAGACCAGTGTCCACTGTCCAGGAGAACCCAGCAAGTTTAACCAGTGCCTAGCCTAGCACAGAGGCTTAATAAAACCTGACATCTGTCATTCTTCCTTTGACATCTGCTAGGAGAATGCTACCAGACAGACATAGCCTGCACTATTTTTGAGCCTGTTTCAAGATAAAAGCATCCAGTGCAGACAAGCATAAAAAGATATACAGTGGCTTTGAATGGTGCATTTTTACATTTGGAAGATACTACTAAGGAAGTCAATTATGCAAATGTAAACTATTATTAAGAACTGCAATTTGCAATAATTTCAATTGTGGGAAAAAAAAACAATTTCTACAAATAATATTAAACCAAATGTCCTCTGGCTATGACAGACTCTAAGAACATATGTGGGTTTTTTTTGTGTATTTACTTGTAATGCATGAGCCTTTTTTTAATCACTTACTCAAGTTACTATTTTGAGTTACAGTATCTTGCCAAAAACATACTTCCTTAACAAAATACAGAAATGATATAAAGATTAAAAGCAATGCCATAGCAGAACCATTATCAGTTCCCTGTAGACCCTTTCAGTGACAGGTTGTCTCAACAACAATTCTTTGGTAAATCAGATATGTTAGTATGTTTGTGGGGACTATAAAGGAAATTAAAAGCTATAAAGCAATATTCGTTTTGTAAAATTACTATACACATTTGACTTTTATGTACAACACTGAACCAGATTTATTGACAAATATAAGACGTAACATGCATTTAAGAGTACAGTATAGACTGTGTACATGTGTATTTTGGTTTTGGTGGATGATTCTGGAAAATGCACAGCTGTAGAGCTCAGGAGCCAAGGAGATGTTTAGAGGTGACAGTCACGCCACTATAGCAGACATTGCTCCATACATATGTAGCATATTTTAAATTGAAATAGTTATTTCAGCTTCCGAACTTCAAACTTAGAGCTGTATAAATTCAGAATGCGTGCTGCACCATGGAGTGTTTTACTTTCTCAGTTTTTCCTTCATCAGTTGTAAAAACCTATAAGGATCATCCCAAACCAGATATGTTAGGCTACAGCTTTGAAATGCAAAATATTTATGAAGTCTATTTTTCCCTTATATTACAGGAGCTGGGAAATATGACCATAACTTACCACAAGAAGAGAGAGGAAGCAAAATGGACCTGGCTACTTTATCTTCCAATAAAACCGGCATAAGGTGAGTTCAATAAACAAAAAAAAAAAAAAGAAAAAGAAAAAAAAAAACAAGCCAACACACTGTAATAAGGAGTCCTTTGTAAATGGACTCATGTAGGGGATTTTTGTCATTCTACTGTACTATAACTGCCCTATTCTCAAAACTAGGAGAAGGCAAAAAACTATATGAACACTATTTAGTGCATACACACACACACACACACACACACACACACACACACATATATATATATATATATATATATATATGTATAAGTATGATAAAAAAAATCCATTAAAACTGGCTTAGATATAACCCTCCAACTTTGCTTTTATTCAGTTCTTGCGACCAGGAATATGCAAGCAGTCTCCATCTGTATCTCCACTCACTCCTCTGCCCCTCACCTGCAGCTTGAAAGCCCTTCCCACAAGTTGACAGGGTCCTTAGGTTTATTATGTAAGTAACCCGGGCCTTGTAATTACATAATTTTTTAACGATCTTAGGAACTCTACGGTTATGGCATTGCTTATTTCAATCATCTTTTAGCATATAAAACATACCACGTGAGATGAAAACTAAGTAATAAACGAGTAATATTGTTGAAGAAATGTCACGTTGATGCCTGGCTTACCATTGGGCCTATAGAACACAAACTCTCCTGGTAAAAACCCGCTATTCACGTTCACTTTTAAAAACATCAACATTAAAAGCCAATATTTATATTAGAGGTCTACAATTTGAATCAACACAATAACTTACTATGCGTGCTACATTTAAAACTATACCTGCTCTTGAATCTAAAAACAACTGAACACATTGCTATTAACAATTGTGTTTTTATCCTACTTTCGTGGAAGACACCATGTAGGGTTCAGAATCTGAACTATGTTTACACTTAAACATGCAATGCAAGGAAATTTACATTTATACTGAAAATGCAAGCTGTGATTGTGTCTGACACAATGTCTCTGTGTGTATCAAAAGGACGCAGTCAATGAAGTTAACTTCGCTTTGCTTTCATGACTGTGTGATTGAATGCAACATTATATTCAGTGTAACCTTGTATATGACTGGATGACTTAAAAAGCTTGTGGTTCGGTTGGAGAAGTCATCTCAACAGATACTTGATGTTAATTACTAACACTGCTAGTTGGACATGTGCTTTTAAAGGCCAATTAAAGAGAGAATGTAGAGTTCACTCAAGCTTTGAAAACCACAAGCCCTCCTGCCTGCAGCCTGTAGACTGGGTTATGTTTATAGAGTAGAGGTCAGCTCTTGTTTTAATAGGATTTTTATGATGTAACACTGTTCAAATGCATTCTTTTGCAAACCAAGCAATATTTTATAACGTATATACATTCAGCTTCAAGGCAAGAAAAAAAATCCTTGCATTTAATAAAAGACTGTAATTGAGTATAGGGTTGTACTGAGTATAATTATTATGTATTTGTACAAGTGTCAGTATTCTGTTCAATCTAGTTGGGAATATAATACATTAGCACACACACAACTGTTTGATTTGGCTTTTTCCAATCAGCTGAAATCCCTCCTATTAGGAGCACTCACATCCCTTGCATGCGCATTTCCCAAATTCACTTCACTAGCACTAGCATGCATGCTATCAGCTTGCTATCATCAAGCATCTGTGGTCCAAATGCAGCCTCAGCCTTGGCTGCTTTTATGCATATTGCACAGATCCTTCCCTGCATGCACCACACTGGGGTGTGATTAGTGTTAGCCCCGAGGAGCTAATGAATACCCACGCCTGTGCTTGCGTGATTACAGTGAGCCATGGGTGCAGGAAAAGCGCCCATGAGGACAATAGATTCCAGCGTGCCACATGCCTGCCCACACCCCAACCAGCGGAGAGCTTTGGTTTACACGCCGTATATTCCAACGACTGTAAAAAGCTAAATGTGCCTACACTACATCTTATTGAGATGCTGCAATTAGCATTTCGAAAGAATGATTATAATATGGTGAAAACCTAGCCATACTTGTCTTATGGTGTTTAATATAAATGATTCAGATTTCATTGGTAATATCAATTTTTCATATTCAGTGAATAATTTCGCATTACATGCATGTCTCCGTCCTGCTCCAGAGCTCGCACACAGTGTACTTCCCCCACCTTGGCTATTTTAGGAACATTCTTCAAAAACACTCTTTTACTAATCAGCATTTGATCCTCATTCATGTTTCAATTTATTCCCTGTCCTGAAAAAAAAGCAAGATTTAAGTGAGATCTATAATTAAAGATGATAGAGCAATGTTGCATTTATTAAATATCCAAGTAGCATCATTCTGTGTGGTGTGTAACAATGCCATGCAGTGGGAGTTTAACCCGCATCATCATTTTACACCAAGAACAAAGGCTATGCGCATAGCAAAATGCATGCAAATATATGCAAATCGCCAGCAGCTAGAAGGAAAGAGTGGAGGTGGTGAGGCTGAGGAAGACAAGGAGGACAAGGGAGGCACATGGCGAAGGGGTTCACTGTTTGCCTTTTGCAAAACAGCCATTTCCATCACCGCTGTGCTTTTATATATACCTGCCTCTATATGCTGGCGATGATGTTGAAAGACCCTAAGAGGTCATGTTAATTTCAGCTGCTTTGCATCGAACCCTCCCACCTCTTGCGATATGAGCCACTAGCATGTTAATATCCCCCTCTCTGGCTGAGGTTGTCTTTGCCTAAGACCATGCAAAAGCCGTGGCACCTGAGAATCACATTTTGTAATCATCTCACGTAACCTTTTCCTCCATTTTCTATTTCTTTCCAGAATTTCAGAAAAACAGATATTCATTTACAAGTCCAAATAAAATTCTAGAACTTTTTAAGAACAGCTTTTGTCAAATAAGATTTAAAATGTTATTATAGCAACAACCATGATTCTATCAAATGATATGGTTTGTTTGTTGTTGTTTTTTTTCCTTTGATTTTTCGTTTTGTTTATTTATTTTTTTTATTTTGTTTTTAACACACCTTTTTTTTTTACCCAAATCTATTGTCATAGATCTATTGTCATGTAGAAAAAAAGCATGCCAACATTTGTATGTGAAGTATGACTTTTTCAAGCATGATGATCATTCTAAATAAGCAGTTCTAGACCTCACGACCCCCCTTCCTGATGAACAGTATAAAAATCAGACCCGTGATGGTACTTGAATTAGATTGGGTTTTTTATGAAGGTATAGTTTTACTAATAGTTAAACACAAGTGAGGTAATTTTAGAATGTTGTGCCACGTGGAAGAAATAACAAATGCTGTTGCAATCATGTTTTAGAAAAAATTAGGTACACGTATTTGTGGTGTAACGGCTATGAAGTTTTTTTTTTACCTCTGTGTGTGTGTGTGTGTGAGAGAGAGAGACAGTGTGTGTTTTTGTATGTGTTTGAGACTTCTTCCATATCCAGAAAGATCAGTGATTTGTGTGCGGCAGCACATGAAAGCCTGTTAAAATAATGCCCTTCTCCAGACAGAAGGCACAATGCTACATTTTTGATGTGTGGGGGGCACACGTATGCACACACACACACACACACACACACACACACACACACACACACACACACGCACTCATCTGGGCCTCTCCTCAGACAAAATATAATGCAAGAAAGAGGGGGCTGGGGTGTGAAAGCATAGACAGACACTTACAATAATGCATAATGATGTTAACATTCCTGCATGTCTAATAGAGCAGGATTGAGCCACCGAGATGTTCCAGACAGACACGTGTGTGTGTGTGTGTGTGTGTGTGAGAAAGAGAGAAAGAGAGAGAGAGAGAAGGGGAGGGGTAAAGATGATAAATTAATTCATGCTTCTTAGCTGTGGCTGTATTTGAATGTGGTCATTCGGACTGAAATCGCAAACCTCAGAAACGCTGTTAAGCCTCATTGTGGAATGAGCAAATGAAAGCACAGAGAAACAATCCTAAAGAAACACTGAGCCAAACTCACACCTCTATCAGACAATGTTTTATTTTGTATGTCTGGTTTTTAGCTATATTTTTAGACTGGGTTCCGCTAGGAGAAGAACCTGGACACTTACATTGCTATTATCTCTTATTAGAACTTATTCCATTCTTGAAAACAAAATTGTAAAAGTATTTGTTTTTTGTTTCTTAGGTTAAGGTTCTTGTTTCAAAGGGTCCAGGGTTAAATTTACAATATTATTTCATATCATTAGACATCTCCTCCATCTCAAAAATATAATTTACATATTAGGTTCATAGGAGTACCTGAATAACGGATGTAATTACAGTGTTATACTCACATAACCATTCATTTATACACAACCCTAAAATTTCAGGCTTTAAACATTACAGAATTAAAACAAATACATCTCAGTGAATATATATTTAGCATGAATTTAAAAATGCGTAACTGTTAATGAGCAAGTACAGAGACAATAAGGAAATGCTTCAGTCACTCCACCCCATGTGCATGCATATATATGAAATAAATGGTGCCTGCGAGGCAGCGTTGGCTCTTCCCCAAATTCAGTCCCTCCCTTATTCGTCCCTGTGTCATCTCTGCGTTTCGTTCTAATTGGGAGCTTAAACTGAGGTGAGATTTTGTCCCGTACCCGTCATCTCTATCATTTCGTTAACCTCACATCAAGCGGAACCCCCTGCCAATGGGACAGGCCGAATTGGATATGAAAATAGAAGGGAAGTATTCGTCAAGGGAAAGAGAGTGAGAGAGAGAGAGAGAGAGAGAGAGAGAGAGAGAGAGAGAGAGAGAGAGGCATCGTCTCCAGAGGAAGGTGGGTAAAAAAAAAAAAACGGAAAAGCTCATTTTCCGTGGCCACCCCAGCACCCGTCTGCATTGCAGATCCGCAAAAAGCCCCAGCCGACTCAGGAGCAGCTTTATGCTATCTGCGCCATGGCTGCTCTTTTTTTCCCCCTCCTCCTATTTCTTTTTCTTTTTTTTTTTTTTTGGCCCCTCTTCTGGTCTCCATAAAATGTCAAGTTAATTTCCTGGGTTGTATGAGCTACACCTTACCATGCACCATATGTGTGCGTGTGTGTGTGCGTGCGTGTGTGGGTGAGGTTTGCGTGTACGCGTGCGCATGTGTATGCGCAATAGAGAGTGGGGGAAGGGGGAAGAAATGTAAGGTAGGAGCATGAAGAGCATGCTTGTGTGTATGCATGAATGTCGGTATATGTATATCTATACAAATACGTATTTATATATTCAGGGATTTTTTTTTTAAGAATGTCTATGTGTGTGAAAGTATGCATATGTAATAAATACATGTCGGTGGAAAAAAGTGGCAGTGGATGTGTGCCATATTGTCCAGAAGTCAGAGGCCACCTCTCAATTACCTCCAGTCAAAACAGTCATTACGGGGGATCGATACATTTCTCAGCATAGGTGGGAAAAGGCAGGAATTATTTATACAGAGCAATTTCAATCATAGCAAATGTTTAAATGTCTGTGTCAAACCATTCCCTTTGCTACACTGCCCATTCCTTTTTGTTAGGATCTCAGTTTCTCTGACACACTACAATTGGTCTTAGACGTTGGTAACATTTCCTGCTTCTCCCAAGCCAAGTATTTCCAAACACTTTCAATACCACTGGACTCCAACTGCTTATTGTTTGATTAATAGATATTTTTGTCCATTTCCTGAACTGAACTAAGGCTTCCTGAACGCTACATATTCTTTCAGACCCACAGCGTCTTGTCACAAGGGTATGCTGAAGAGAAACTGAGCTAAAACATCATTTTGAACGTCATGTTTATCTAATGTTACTCTACCAAGGCTTGCACGGTTGCTATGAGTCCATCTTCTTTTCAACTTTGTTGAATGTTTAAACCCTAGCTTTGGAAACTAGTGGACTATTTTATACACATACACACACACACACACACACAGATAATTTTAGTTAATAAGGCACATGCAGGTGTGTACATGGTTACAAATATGAGTGAAAAATTCATTTTCAGTGTATTTCAGTGTATTAAAAATGTTATTACATCTGCACTGGACTGTCAGAGGATTTAAACATATACAGGCTTCCCTCAGTATGTGCATATATATTTATATATATATATATATATATATATGTATGTATATCGACCACCTCTGCCACATGGATACGGTAGATCTCTTTTGCATGCAACACAATGTAAGGGATTATAGGGTGCTGATTTTGAGAGAGGATTCAGAGCTGAAGCGCATTATAGGGTTCCCAAACCTCCCCTTTCAAAGAAGTTAGGCCCACTCACAGATAAGAGCTTCCTTAGTGCATGCATCTGTATGTGTGGCTAAAACGTATGATAATGTATACATTATGTAAAGGTAGCTTACATGTATGTGTAGGCACTGTCATTCTTTTTGATTTGAACAGTAAATGCTTAGATTCTGTACGAAGCATGATTTTAGTCATTGGCATTTATAATTCCCCCCCTCCCCCTGCATTTCCATATCTGTAGCATTTGTGTCTTTGACGGTACGCATAGGGAATGAAATCTACAGTGAGGACTGGCAGTGGTTTCATTACGTTTCAAAAATGTTAATGAATGACTGCATTAAATAAGAGTTTTCCGCTCAAAGACCAGAGCTTTGTCAGCACTGACAGAGCTAACAGCTTCAGGTATGATACGCTTTCGCTAAATACTGTTTCGTTAAACATAATTACTTCATACTGCACTTAGTATTGCAAACCAAAAAATACACCCTTGAGCCTCAAATCAGTGCTTTGTGTGCATTTTGCTTTGCTGATTTATTTTATTTTTTTTCCAAGTGTGTGTGACTACAATCATATTTAAGGCTTTTTTTGTTCCAATAATTCAATAAGTCATCAGCCTTGAGACTAGCTTACTGTTCAAATCTGTGATTTTGATTTCCATATCCAACGGCCTCGAGAAGCTATTTCCAAAGCAAAAATAAATGTAGCTTGCAAAACTCTCATTACACATGAAAAGCTCTCTGAAAAGTCTTTTTATCCCCTCTGAGATGTCTCCACATGTTTAGTTCAGTGTTGGAATTGTGTGTATGAATAATTCCATATGCCCATCATACCCTGAGGTTCGTGCGAGTATGGGAAATTCAGTACCATGCAAATATGTAAATAGTATAGGTGTGGGTGGAGGACGGCGTATGCGCAAACATATTCCGATAGACCCGTAAAATGTTATAACGTGGAGAAAAGGATAATGTATTTGTCACTCTTGCTTACGCTGTTCTATGCCTCTGCCCTACAAATGTCACATCCCATAAGTCCCAGAAGAATTACACCAGCCCCACCTAATTAAGCATATTCATGAAGCCGTTTTGCATACTGCTGCTGGCCGATTGGCCGACTTTCGGGGGGGGGGGGGGGGGGGGGGGCAGATTGTGGGTGTGGAAATTCACGAATACAAATCTGCAGTGCTAAATACACGCCAGGATTTCTAAGCGCCATTTTTTATCTTATTTCCTTTTTTCTAATGTAATATGAATTACAAATCTTTCTTGGCTCTTCTAGAACAGTCTAGAACAATCTGAACACCATGTGCTAGAAAGTCTTTCATGTAGCACAAGGTAGATATATTTCTATTGTTGTATTCCATCATTGCATTATGCTACATTGTCATGTTAGTTACATTTCATTGTTTCATTTTTCCTAAAAAAAATTGTTGTTGTTGTTTATTCGTTCCTGACAGTTTGTTTTTACATTTGCCAATCTTTTATATTACATCCCCTACAGTCAGTTTGTCATTCAGGGTATGGGCAGCTTGGCAGGTGTGCAAACGAAACAGAGGGCGGGTTCTCACTTGCATAGGCAATGAGGATGCAGATAGGGGGAGGATTGGGGGGGGCTACAAATACAGAGAAAAAAGGAGGAATGGGGAGAGGAGTTAGTGAGAGGGGAAAAAAGAAAAAGAGAGAGAAGAGGAGGCCGATCCGGAAAGGAAGGAAGAAAGGGAGGGAGAGAAAACAAGGAGAGGCGTGCGTTTTTGCCGTGAGAGTGCTCCTTCTCCTCGTGGCCCAGGGGCTCTGAATGGCGGTCTTTGTAACGGAGGGTGCCCGATGCAGACTCAATCAGAGGCTCCTCCAATTAATTAACGTCCGGGGCCAAGGGGCCCTCGCCACTGCTTGGGTAAACAGCGATTGTTCTCAGGCCCAGGGTTTCAAAACAAGGGGGTAACAATGGTGCCATTGTCCCGCCACCCCTCATTAGGGGGAGCATGTTTTTGAGGGGGGACTTGGGGTGGCTATGTGTGTGTGCGTGGGCGTGTGAGAGCAAGGAAAAGAGAGAGAAAAAGAGGCATATAGGACACTCTCCCATGATCCCATTACCGTACCCCTACTGCATCCTCCATGCCAGCTGCACAGAGAAAGAGTGCCTGTCATAGCATCTTCACATCAAATCTGTGTGTGTGTGTGTGTGTGTGTGTGTGTGTGTGTAAAACAGAGAGAAAGAGAGAGGGAAAGAAATGAAGAGAGAAAGGGGGGGCTGCAAGGTGGGCAAAAAGAAGAAAAAGAAATAGTGTGTTCTTTTTTGGACCTCATTAACATAGGGGGAAACACAATAGAATACATTACATCCTTGTTAGCAAGAAGCAATCAATTAGCAGTCTAGCACAGCTAGCCTGGCACAGTGCCTCTCTCGCTGAGGTTTCTCGTACGCTGAGGGCGATCAAGAATTTGATGCTGCTTTTCCCATTACAGAACGGGATTTTTGGACGCAGATAAAACTTGATTTGATGATTGACAGCAAATGAGAATGCAGTTTCTTTGTGGCTTCATGTCGATATGCTAGTAATTATGAGCCAAATTTAAGAAATAGGATTCTGGGAAAATTCAGACAGTGTTTTAGCGACACAGAAAGCAACAAAATATTTATTAAAAGATTTCTAACAGAAGCCAAACAGATGTTTTATCATCTGCACAATGAGTTCTGTTTTAGGAGTGTAGCAAGTCAGTGGGTTTTTGCTTCTTTTACAATGTGCAGGGAAAAACTTCAAAATACTGCTTGTGGTATTCATCTTTATGCTACAGATGAAAAAGACAGTGTGTGTCTTGCTTAAATGTATGATTCTGAAGAAATGAACCACATCCATTAGCAACACTCAATGTACCCTGTGTTGCTATATAAGCTAAGGGCAATAAAGATGCCCTGTATGAATGTGAGTCTGTGGGTGGGTGTTGGATGTTGGGGGAGGGGGGGGGGGTGCACAGAGAGAAATTCTCTCAGCTTCTCTCTCTGTGGCCTGTCAACTCCCTTCAAATCTGCAACTCTGCCGTTGAAACCTACTATCTGCTTCTCATCTGTGGATATGTTAAATCATATATGGCATTTTAGGAGTCCATTTTGTTAATGGCTAACACAGAGGAATGCTCTCAGAAACCTTGAAATCACTTAGGCGCGTGGCTCTAGACTGTGGTACACCCCTCCCCAGCCACCCACCTACTGTTGCGACTGGAAATAGCTCTTGCTTTGACGAAATGAAAGTCGCAGACACAGAGAGTCTGTGAGTGACAATGGCAATTGCATACGAAATTGTCACCCCCTATCCCCGTCGGCGATTCTTACACGCCGCTAGTCGCCGGTTCCTCTGTTCTTCGGATGCTTTTCTGTACCTGGGAAATAGGCCTGATAATGGCTGCAATCTGTACCCAAAATGGCGGAGGAGAAGGTGGGTGGCATTTCTGTCTAAAACAGTGCCCAGTGACTTTTGTCTGGAATCTTTCTAATTGTACCCTACCATGTCAATGCATGTTAGGTTCTGTCTATTGGTAGCGTGAGTGTGAGTGTGTGTGTGTGTGTGTGTGTGTGTGTGTGTCAAGGATACTACTTTAGTTAGCAGGTTGGGCCTCTTGAATATCCCCCATAGGGTACAAACCTAATTTAAAAAAGGAAAAAAATCTGTGTGGTGGAAATTCTGTAATTTGTATCCTCAGGCTGAGGTTTATTTGACAGCATCAGTTTTCTAAAAGCTCAATGAACCAGTTGCTCAATAGGGCACAAATCTCCATCTTTGCATGGCATACATCCCCTTATTTCCCAGTCTGTCTTCACACTTGCAGATATCACAGCTGAAAACGCTAAGGGTTAATCACAGTTAGACACTACATACCCATCTAACACCACCACATTCCTGGAACACTGCATTCACAGCATGCTAATCACAAAAACTTTACAAGTACATTAGCGCTCCTTCCATTCCAAACACAAATATTTTCAAAAAATTAATCTCATACTAATTTTGGCAGCATTTTAGCTAAAAATCTCCATCCAGACCCCATCCTCATATATCAGGCAACCTCCCTCTTTATATTTTTGTGGCAAGCCACTGGATTCATACCTCCTCCCCCATTGCATATTCGTCTCTGTGCATATTCGACTCCATTGTTGCATTTAAAAGAGATGCACAGGTACATTCTCAGGGCCCTGGTATTAAATTCTAATAAGGAACGTGTATGCCACGACACTTGGCCAATTTCCAAATTCATGGAGGGGGTCTGGGCGGGAGCCTCATTTGCACTTATTTTCATCTGGCCGGTCTCTTCCCTGTTAATGGCGCGTTGCCATAGTGATGATGCTCCTATGGACAAGCGAGTAATTAACGTCGACCCAGTGACACTCACACCTAGCTAGCACCACTGGTCAGGCCACACAGCATAATATTCTTTTTTAAAAAGTATAAGTACCAGCAGACCTTCAAGGAAAAATGCATACCTTGATGCGCTTAGCAAGTTAGAGGAAGAACAAAGGAATGGAGGAAGAACGGAAAATAGAAGGAACACAGGAATTAGTACGAGGGGAGGATGCGGAGGAGTTGCTTCTGACACGATTCCAGCTATCACTCAAAATGGAAGGAAATGAAAAGACAAAAATGACAACAATAAAAGGGGATTTCTGTGTTAGCTTGCACACTGAAGAATACTGTACATGCATGAGACTCATAGCACCTTCACATCAAATCGTGTGTGTGTGTGTGTGTGTGTGTGTGTGTGTGGTCGCATGCATCCTCATGTGTTTGTCTCTGTGTCCTGATGGTGGGGCGCTTTAACACTCACATGGTTGAAAGTTGAAAATCTTCAATATTTAATACAGTGGTAGAGCGAGCATGGCGAAGGGGGGGTGGGTGCTGTAATGATTATTTGTGACAGAAGGCTGCGTGTGTTGGATCAGTCAGCTGAATGTAGGGCAGTGAGAAGGAGCCTTGCTGCCGACACATGAGGAGGGTGAATCTCAGAAGCTGCTGGCAGCAGTGCAGCGCTTCAGTCTGCAGCATTTATAAGATAAATCACGGGTGACTGTGAATTCTGACCATTTATAATGCACTGTCAAGGTTTAGTATATGGTCAGGAAAAGACTACATTTAACTCTTTAATCTGTGTTGAGGGACCTCTTAGGCATATTTAGGCAAGCTATTGTACGTTCTATTCCAACTGCTTTCGCATTCTCTCTCATGCTCGATCTTTTCCTCTGACTGGTGAGGAGAAGGTTGTGTAGACATGCTGCTATGCAAACCCAAGCTAGTTCTATTATTAGACAGTCCTATGGCCCACCCCCCACCTCATCCCGTCTCTCTTCTTTACAGTTGCAGTGGCATTTTGCACATAGTGAAACTTCTTCAGGTTGAATGTTAGAGTTTATATAGACTTGTGTTGGTAACATAGATCCCTTATTTAAGCAACCACATGAGAAACAAAAATACTGTAAGCTGTTAAACTGGATTAAGGTGGTTGAGGTGGACTTTACTTACTTTCCACCAAAGGTAGAGCAACAATTTTGGACCTGGTAATATTAAGAAGATCCCATGTACAGAAATAAATGTAGAATCAATCACAGTGTGTACACTGAAGTATATTTAACAAACAATGGAATTCAAATGACAAGAGACAAAGACACAAACAAATTTGCCGCATTTTCTGAAGCCATTTCACCAAAGGCCACTTAATACATTCTATTTGTTGAACAAAGACATGAATTTAACTCACATTTTTCCTCCTAAAACCGAAAGCTGTTTTGTCTGATGTCCACAAATGGTCTGAGGAAGTCCTAAATTTAATATTGTACCTGCAAAACATGTTTTTTTCCATTAGATAAAATAAATATAGAAATATGACCACTGCTTTAGTTCGCATGAAATGCATCAATTTATCAACAACAGGTTTTTAAACCAGCGGTACATGAATTTTCACCATCACTGGGGCCATTTCTTCTAGTAATGCAAATAGATAACTGTTACCAATACTAGCTCACTGGTAGATTAATAGCACTGCTCGTTAAACAAGATTGTTTGGGGTTACTAGGCATGTAGGTGTGCTGTAGGGATTTTTACACATTGTCAGATTTGGAGTGATAGAAAGAGCAGAACCAAGAGAAAACACACTCACGCACACAGCCTCTGAAACCATGGGAATGGAGGCTGCTGAGGTTCAAGGTCAATGCCAGCGTAGAGGAGCCTGGGGCGGCATTGTCTGCTTGAGCCCCACACCCACACCATACAGCCATCACGTTACACACACTTGCATTGCCACCAGGCTCAACCACTTAGTAACCCCTCAACAAGCACATTCTGACATATCACTGTACACAAATTGGCACCTTATGGCATACCTCCCTCAGCTCGGTATACACCAAAGTATCTAGCAATGCACTAAATGGGTGGCAAAATGCTGATTTGTACCAAATTGACTTGAACAAGCCCATGCACAAAACATACACACACAAATATAACAGAAACAAACGGTATCAATAACAGAATGTTTATGTTCATCCGCAAAGCCATTGGCTGTTACCTAGCTAGCTAGCTGTGAGAAATGATCTAAGACCCAGCCGGTGAAAAGAGAAACTCCAGCTAGAGCCGAGGATGGAGGCTGTGATTAGCTCCTTTGTTGGGAGGTCTTTTGAGCTTCATTGGCTCCAAAGAAAAGCCGTCTAATGAGTCCACCCATGCTTGGCTGAAACTTTGTATGGAAGACAAACTAAGTTATGGTGGTCCCCTTGTGTGGGGCAGTACAGAAGAATGATACAGAACGCTGGCACATATGGTCACCCGATTTCAGGAGCCCACCAAAAGCACTTTTTCATATGTTTATTAGCGAAAGAAGAGAAGGGGGACTATAAGAACTCATACATAAGCTATCCAAAACTCTAAATATATATATATATATATATATATATATATATATATATATATATATATATATATATATATATAATTTCTGCTTTTCTTATGTTTGGTTAAGGTTTGATTAAGTTGGCAACACTTATTTTATATTATTTTAATTTTATTCATTTATTTATTTATTCATTTATTATTATTATTATTGTTATTATTTTTGCTTTTGCTGTACAATTTCTATTTGAGAAAAACTGTTTTTCTTATACATCCCACATTCTGTCCTCAGACTTACACCATAGACCTGGATTTTGACATGGTTTCATGTCCCTATAACAACTTTTCAATATTAAATCATATTAAAAAAATAAGCAGGTATCCTAACCCAATTATTTGGTCTAACCTAATTATTTGGTCTTTAGAAGCCTAAAATGAGCCCATTCTCCTTCTCAGTGCTTCAGAGAACATGAATGGCAACCAAGCCATTCTTTGTGGAAGATGCATGCAGGTCTGGAAGCGTCCTGTGTCTGCTGCTCTGAAACATTTGAGTCTAATTGTTTCCGTCAGTCTGAGAACGTCCCGGCAACGGCGTGCGGCTCCCTCCGCCCAGGCCCCCGTAACTGAGCTGGGGCCTGGAGAATGGGCCCACTTTGTAGCCACACAGCAGGCTTGAGCCACATCCATTCTGCTCCCCAAACTGTCATGCATAACAACTTTATTGTGGCCCAAATTGGAGCTGAAAGCAAAGAATGGGGGAGAGGGAGAGACGGTGGAAGGCGTCCGTGAGAACGGGCCTTGGACGAGTAGCACTGGAGAAAAGAGTTGGCTGCTTTTCTCAAGGCCTTGAAAAAGTAGTTCAGATCAATTAAGGCATCAACATAAACGTAATGTGCTATCAGTAGCGTATCGACTAGCCTGAATGCATTTGAATAGAAAATACAAAGCAAAGAGAACAGCATGCAAAATCATCACTATATTTGCAACACACTGTGAAAGAAAATAGACAACAGCGTGCAACACATCTCTGACCTGACTGATTTTGTAAAATAGCGTTTCCAAGTCATGCGTTTGGAAAAATAATGTTATAAAGTGCAAACTCTTCGGGATGTCTTGTGACACCAAGAAAGACTTATCAATGTCAAGTTCAAGCTCAGTATGAGGACTGAGAAACCCACCTACAAGACCCCCACCGTACACCCCACAAAGCCCAGGCTGTCTAATGCTGAAACCTTTGAATCTTGGACAAAAGCGTGCGTAAATTCCCCTGGGTTGGCCTGCTGTGGGGCCTTCCTTGTGGGTTTGTTTTGGAGCAGCTCAATGGCGAGCCACTATCCCAAGGATTTAGGGCTAGTATTAAAACCCCCCTTTGGGGGGTGGTTTAAGTACAGACTGAGATACGCCCATTTTTAGTTTCTCCCTCTTTTTTTTCCTTATCCCTGACATTTCTTCAGAGTGTCAGTATACACAGCAAAATCATTTAGGAAGAGAATTCATATGGAGCTGAGTTCAGATGGAGGAGGAAGCAAACTCTGTGTGTGTGTTACTATGTGAACTGAGGGGAGTGGTCTGTGCAGGGCACAGGCTGGAGAGAAGAGCTAGCCCACAGCTCTGAGAGTCTCAACAAAAGGCCGTCTCTGTCCATTGTGTGCAAGCTGTTTTTCCCACGAGAGGCCCGTCTGGCTGAAAAGGGAGTGTATCAGTTTCTCCTGACATGGATGTTTATTCATTCTGTGGCCGACCGTGCCGCCAGCTCAAAAGGATTCACCTTACGGTTTTTGATGTGCATGACACACACAAACAACACACACACACACACACACAGACACACATTTCTTCAGAGGGGAGGCAGGTGAAAATAAAAGGTACTAGGCATATGGCGTTCAAGCTGTGTGAATAGCCTTGTCCAGTATGACACTGACAGTATCTGGACTATGCATCCATCTGGTAGCATCTAGAGCAGGCCTTTGTGGAAAAAACGAAATTTCAAAATTTAAGGAAAGTGGGTAAAGGTTCCCTCCGAAATAGTGCTATATGCTATTAATTTGGTATAACTTGGATTGGATACAAACTAGATATAATTCTGCAGTCACATCAGCACCATGGCCAGAGTCAATCAGGGACTGTCTGGGTATTGTGTATCCCAGAAGATTCCAGATTTTATCTGTGCTCTGAAAAATGTGCAGCAATTACTTAATCTGGGAAGAGATCCAAAAGCCATGTTAAGCTAATACAAACAAACTAGCCATCACGTTAAAGGCGTGAGCCAAATAAGATTTGGTCTGGCCATCTTTTGACAGCTAATCAGCAAACTGTCTCCCAGTTCAGTTGAGTCCTAATCTTAGAGTCTTGCAAGGTTCGGTTCTATTTTGAATCTGGTCTCATAAGGAACTGTTTTCTAAATATATCTCTAAGGCTGACCGTCCTGTTCTCAAAATAGCATACAACTAACAACACTAAGGGGGTACTGTGGACTTCACAATACTGTGCAAGTCCCTCAGAAATTGGTAATGTGATGCTCCTTCCAAATGGATCCAAGGCTCGGGCGTTCTGACAGTTCTGTCACTTTTTTAACATCCCAAACTAACAAAATTAGCTTAGGAGGTAAAGGGTCAAAACAAACTTAACACAGAGTCCATCTCATTTTGGAGACTGCCATTATTGTCTAAGATAACTCAACACTCCCCTTCTTTCCTCTCGCTCTTGACCCTGTGTGAGACAATCAACAGAACTTGAGGACCTGGCTGCCATGTTGAGACTCACTTTGAAAGGGCTCCATTGTCATGATGTAACAGGATGCCACAGCAGGTTGCTTGATACACTGTTTTGGGTCTGAAAAGCTTTTTTTTCCCTCCTCTGCTTCTCTTTATTCTTCTCCTACTTCAGCATCAGCTGAGAAGGTCAAGGAACATTTTTTTGTCGATTTACATTTAAGATAGGATTGAAATGTTTACATTTAGCAAACTGTTAGCATTAAGTTAATGTTTGCATAGGCTAAAATGCTCTTTCCTCTTGAAGCTAAAACAAAGCTGTCCAATATTTCCATGCTAGCCTATTGAAGCTTATCCGCATATTTGTCTGGGAGTTGCCAGGTTTCACAGCAGGTGTGTCAGCCGACGGACTTGTCTGAGGCAAAATCATGGTCTTTAGTGTGAAAGCAAAGAGGCCGCTGTCTCTTAGCCTGAGCGTGAGCGAACTGTCAGGAATCAGGTTTTAGTGGCTTGTTCAGGTCACGCTGGGAGAGCAGCTTCATGTACTCTCTCTCTTGCTCTGTCTTTGTCTTCCACTGTCTGTCTGGATTTTCCTTTTAAATTCTTTCTTTCTTGCCCTCATTTTGGCAAAACCATGTTTGCTTTTTGACTCAGACAGAGATGAAATTTCTTGATTGGCAGGTGTGGGAGGTTCACTGCTAATAATATGGAACGCTTCTGATGTGTTATAAGCTCAGAGTAGTCCACCCATTACCCAATGCATAAGTGCATATGTCACACATTCAATGCAGCAATTATAGATAGGATGAAGATTTTAGAGGTACATGTTTTCAAATCTCCAGACATGCATATTCCAGTTGCGCTACAGTCCTCACTCATTCTGACTACACATTCTTTGTCTGATGTGCACAAAGAACTGAAGTCAGTTCATGTATTATGTTAACATTATGTAAGTTGGCTATTCTTTGTAAAGGATGCTGCCATCTTGACCATTTGCAAATCACTGTTAGCATTAGCCATGTCAGCCATACCTACTATATCTGATGTTACATTGCAGAGGACAGACATGCAAATAGCGGCGTCACATTATGCAAGCTCTTTTTTGTCTGGCAGGCCGCTTTGCCTTGTGTGGGGAGATTTCCGTGTTGCCATCTGTGCTTTTCCACTTTTGAAACGTGAGAAACTGTGCACATTTACATAAGAATAATTGACACTTCAAATTAGCCATCCAATCACGCGGGATTATTTTTAGTGCA
Organism: Hoplias malabaricus; assembly: GCF_029633855.1. Taxonomy (NCBI): domain Eukaryota; kingdom Metazoa; phylum Chordata; class Actinopteri; order Characiformes; family Erythrinidae; genus Hoplias; species Hoplias malabaricus. The sequence goes on from NC_089820.1 coordinate 19,687,948, forward strand.
AGTGTGGGACATCTTGGAAATAAAAAAGCCCGGGCAAAAGAAGAAAGGATGTAAACTTAGATATTAACCCTTTATATTTTTCTCATTTAAACCATTTTTCTTTTTAAAAACAAATGGTCTACAATCACTGTTACTGTTACTGGATGATATTTCTATAGATAGCTTGCAAGTCTGAAGCCATTAAATTAATTTACTCCTATAAAAGGACTAAATGATAAATGTGATATAAATTTTAGATTTATTGTTTGTGGTCTGTATGTATGTGTATCCTCTCTGGTTTATTTAAATGGTAATGCACCTGGTCTGTAGACAGAATAGACAGCCTCAACATTAAATTATTTATAGTGTCTAATGAAAAGAATCACTTCTGGATGAACTGCGGTCCAAGTACCCTGGACAGAACAGCAGATATGTGTGCTTGTCCATGTGCACACAAACACACACACACAGAGTAGATACTAGCATGTGTTACACAAAAAGAAAAACATTTGATTCCTTAAACTGGTAGATTAAAATCATTTAATTCAGGAAGTAAAGTCATTTTTATGGGTTTAAAAACATGAAACCCACCATTCATAAATTCCATAATGGTGCTGAGTTTTACAGGTAACCCCATATCCCATACCCCTGCTAGAGTGTATAAGCCATTATTGGAAAAGGTGTAGTTTTCACATTCTCTGAACAGCCATGAATTCATTTGCACACTTAAGAAAAGAATTGAGCCCTTGGCACAGGAATAGGATATACACTGCCTGTGTCCAGAATGGTGTGTGTGTGTGTGTGTGTGAGAGTGTGCACGCACGCGCAAATGCACACCGAAACGCATGGCCTCACCCGTCTTGCAGGGTGGCGAAATGAAGGTTTATACAGGTTTCCATGGCAACACTCCAGCATGCCAAGGCGATACCAAACCATCGATGCCAAGGGCAGGCCATGGTGGGGGAAGGGGGATTGGAGCGATGCAAAGGCAGCTGTGTGCATATCTACTCGGCCTCAACTGTCTTTGTTCAGCACATTCAAACCCATCACAACACATTTTTTCAACTAAAGTTGAACAATATTTGTATTGACATTTCCAAGATATAATATACTGTTAGGGATTAGATCTATAATGCAGGTTGTCATGCTAATAAGTTATGTTATTAAAGAGCTTGATAATTTACTGATGATCTGATGACTGCTGGTTTTTGAAGTGCGTTATGATACTGTGTGCGAGAGGCAGGTCAGTCAACAGTGGATATTAAATCATTAATATCCACATCAATACAAAAGCACTTACTCTGACACAAACCGGGACACAACTGGGCCACAGGTCATTTCAAGTGAAGGCTTCCAGTCACTGAACACATACACATGCAAGTAGACACACACACACACACACACACACACACACACACACACACTCCTTGGAGGACATATTATTAACCCAAGCTAAATGTGCTTTCACTAAGGGGTTAAAAAAGGGAATGGAATGTGCAGTAAATGATTTATAATCGCTGAAACTGTTTCAATGTACCTCTGCTGTGTGGAGGGATGCGGAATGCACATTGCACTACACTTTGCTTATATATCGTCTGATATGTGGTGAGAGCATGGGTTTATCTATCTCAACAAAAGAAGAGTAGATGGGAGGAAAGTAGGTCAAGATATCTCAGGTTCAGTGGGTTATATCTGATTTAACTAGTTATACAGAGCCATCTGCAGTTCCTTCAATAGAATTTGTTTGTTCTTCTTCTAGGTCAGAATTTCTATGAAATGACATCAAGGATTACTTGCTGTTGTTGGGAATACAGGTTAGTAGGAGATATTTTCTCATTAAATTATTCATTCATTGATGTATTTGTTTGTTTATTAATTCCCAGATCTTAATTGTGATAAACAAAAGTTAATATGACTGAGGCAAGCCAAGCTACTGTGATATATGCATCTAGCTAATATCTCTGCTGAGGCCTGTTGCATAATTGCCCCAATGATTTCCTATGACATATTATATCAGACCACCAGCTGGTAACTGGTCCTCATGCTTGTTTGCGACATATGGTTTAAATTCGTGCATTGTTTTACACGCTAATGTATATCACTAGGTCAATGTTGAGGAAGAAATACATTGTGTGCCGTAGTAGGCTATTTATTAGTGGCTACTTGAAGAAACGGCCTTTCTAGCTAAATGGAGAGAACTGCTTAGTTTAATGGAAGCACTCAACCGCACATAGACGCTTCTACTTGATAACGGAGGATGGTACTATGTGCAATCTCAGCACGACTCTGTTGAGTCAGGAGGTTCGGTTTGGGTAAGTGTGGATCAAGCGGCACTTCCATTTCTCTGAGAGATAATGGAGAGTATGTAGAGAGTTTGACACAGATAGGGCAGCAGAATCTGTTGAGTCAGCACCAGCCTAAAACACATATCCAAACTGATCATGGATGGGACTTCAAACACGTTTCCCTCGCTTGAGGCATTGTACAGTGTGTAGCCAGAGCTTTTAATTTATCCCAAACTTAAGTTAAGCTTTTGTTATGGGGTCTTCTCCAAAAAAAAAGACCTTCTGAAATTTGCCCCTATTATGGTGGTAAAGGTGGGTAAGTGCCAAGCTGATTCTCCAGAATCTACTGTAATATTAATGTAGCTCAAAGAAAGAGTACAGACCTGGAAAAAGCCATGATTAGTAGGTGAACAACAATGACATCATGAAACCGTGTCAAAGCTCTCGTAGGTCTTACAGTACAGGAAGTGTGCTCTAGTGTTTTGAACATATATTTTCTGTCTCCTTGTCTTCTTCCAGTTAGTCTTAAAACCAAAAAGATTCTAGAGAAACAGAGGCTACTCAGTTTTATTGTGTCCATTTTCACAACCCAACCCATTTAGCAGCCACCCTCAAGTTGTTCTATAAGTCTAGAAAATGGAGAAGTTACAATCTCAAGTCACCTCGAATGTATTCTTGAATATCTGGGCTTAAAAATTAAGTTTTACCACATCTCTACCACATATAAACACCTCTTAAACAGTCTCTCCTACTTGCCATTGTGCTCTGTAGTAGCGTTGAAACATAACACAACAAATACACACTTGTGGGGCAAATGTGAAATCCAATCAGGCTTTCTCTTTCCTAACCACACATTAGACAATAGGACAACAAAAATTAAGAGAAGGCTAAAAAGCAAGACACTCCCAGACCAACGGTGGCCATACACAAAAAAAAAAAAAAAAAAAAAAATGAAACGTGTTATAGGTTTATAGGTGTTATACGTCTTGAGTTATAGAGATGGTAAGAAAATCCATGTGAGAAGATTCAGAGCAAAGTGGAACAAAGGTGCAACCTGAAATAGGGAAGACATCTGTCAGCCATTATAGTCCATTCCATTGTGCCTTTGTATACACAGAGATCTTAAAACCTTTGAATTTTGTTTGTCTGTTTGTTTCTCAAAGCAATGGGGTCACGTTCTGAATGTGCCTGATAAGATGTTTCACATGTACATAGTTAAATACATTTCATACAAAGCTTTGTTGTAAATCTTTATATGTGTTAAAGTGATGTGAGACAGTATTATGTCATTTAATTTAATTCTAAACTCAACAAAAGTTATTGGAAAGAAGAAGGATGTGAACATGTATCACATACACTTCACCTAATGTTAACAACATCAATTAAAAAGCTGCTGGCAACATATAAAATATTCACATTTTCTGTAGAATTGTTTTTGTTTTTTGTTAAACATCAAGCAAATCTTTAATTAAACAAAAAAAATTATTATTATTATCTGAGAACACTTGGTGTGGTCATAATATTCTAATGAACATATTGTTAATGTCCAAAAACAACGCATAGCTGTATATTTTTCAGTTTTGATTTGGTACATTGTTTTAACCCTTCAGCTCCTCTTTACACTCTATAGGCAGTTCAGAATCAATAGATCGATGCAAATGCCCCAAAACCACTTTGAATAAACTCTTTTTACATTAACTTCCATTTAAACGTAAGAGTATTTTGCCTTTTACGGTAGAGATACCACTTTGCAGATTCTGTCGATACTATTTGCATGTTTTTCGTTGGACAGTAACAATATGTGAATGACACGCCTCTATCGCACACCTGCATGAAAACTTTAATGTGTTTTGCTGATATTATGGCATAAAATACAGCATTTTGAATGATTTAACATTGTAAAACTATGTTCCGATTAAGCACACATTCATTAAATTTATAACTCATAAGACATACCTTGCACATATCTTACTGTGAGCCCAGAGAAAAAACATTATCTTAATTACAAAGAAAACATAAATTTTAGTTGCTGAGGGATTTAAGCCCATGATTCTATGCAACCTCTAAGGACAAATACATTGGAATAACTTCTTAAAATGCTGAAATGTGCACTTTAAATAGTTTTCCGGTCTTGTTGAAGTATGCTGCATCTGCCATAATATGCTGTACTTTATAATGTATAGTTAAAATACATAAACCCTTTTAGCAATTTAAAAAAATAAATAAATACATATAAAAAAAATCCAAGTTCAAATAAAAATGGTCTAAAATTATTCCTTATTTAAGACATTTGATATGCGTGACATCACATTTACTGAGGGTGCAAATTAAGGCACAGTTAAAGGTTCATCCAAAAAGATGGCCACAACAGTGACCACATTTTGACAAACCACACATACAGCCCTTATGTTGTGTAACAATGTTTTAATGAATAGATCAAAGGAAATCTTTTTTTTTAAAAGAAAAGTGAGTTTCCAGTGAGAATCATATCTGTGGTATGATCATATTTTTTAAATAAGACGGAATTAAAACAATAAATAAAACCTCTTCCAGGTTATCAAAATTCACATTAGTAAATTCAGCACTTGTTGGTTGATCATGAGAATCTGCTGACATATCACTGTGCACATCAGCAGTTTTCTCCACAAATTCCATTTCTAGAATTTAAACTTTAACTGCTCTTGGATTCAGTGTGGAACTACAGTGTGTTAGAGATTTTTTTTCATGACCTAGCAATTTGAACTAATTTGTCTTTCCTTTTCCTCAGGTGAATCCGTGGCTTCCATGGATGACTACTCCAACCCAATTCTAGCTCTAAGATTCTAGTATCAGAGGGAGACCAAGAGATCAAGAGCTAAAAGACAAGAGCCAGACTACACCTCTGACATTAATTCATCTTTATCCAGATTGTCTGATAACAAGCTTTGTCAGAGATCCCTAGTATTACATTTATAAGTCTCACATTCTAGAAGAACACTCACAATGGCTAAGTTAAATGACAAAAGACAGGACTAAATTGCACAGGACTATAATTGCACTGGATTTTGTATGCTTGTGTGTTTGTGTTGCTTCATTATTTGAATATGTTTGAACTGAAGAGATTGTTTATTCAATAAATTGTTATTTTTCCAAGTAGCACATTTCCTGTGTGATTTGTTTTTCTGAATTGCAGATGATGGAATTTCTAATACAGTGGATATTAAAATGATCAGTCTTAGGTCCACTGAAAAAGTTGACACTGCTCAGTCACTGCCTCACCAAGGGTGTGCTGCACTTGGCATTATAGCTTTGTTCCTATAACGTAACAGCTATGATACTTCTAGAGAATGATTATTGGTGGTTTATTCATTGTCATGTAACACTGAGACCTACATGTAAAACTCTGTACATTCATTTCCATTTCTTCACTTCTCATGTATTTGAGAAAAGGACAAAACAGTTTTGCAATTGTAGTTGACTGACCATTCCATTAGAGCACATATGACAATAAATGTAGCCCTAGCATCTTCACTAGTAACATTACCTATTAAATAAATGCCAAAGAAAATAAGGAAAAATATAAGTGTCAAAGTTTTCTAACAGGAAAAAACATAATAAAATATGTTGTTTTGCATATTTTATCATAGTCCATGCTACAAAGCACAGGGCATAGAGCCTAGTAGTAGTGATCCAGACACTTGTGGACATTATTCCAACTAGCCTGTTTATTAGCCACAGTGACCATATAAAGCCTGGTCTCAAGACTAGGATTTTTCTTATATAATTGATTAAAACCAGTCCAGAGCACCATGGCATGTTTACACAGCAAACAGAAGAAAATAACACACAGCAGGAAGGAGCCCATGGTCTTTACCATGTCCCCAAATAAAACAGCAAATCATAGCCACACAGGTGCAAACCTCATAAGTAACTCTCAAAGATTGTTACAAGAGACAAACCAGGAAAATGTATTCATGGCATTAAAAATAAACAATAAAATGTATAGCATTAACTATAACACCCCTTGGAGAGGAGAAAGAAAAACATTTAAAAAAAAAAACAAATTTTTTTTAAAAATAATGAAACAAATGCCAAGTTTGCCCATTTACTATGACATCCAATACACACTACCAAGATTTGTCTGACGTGGAAATATTTCACATATCACACAGCAGGAAATTGGAACTCAGTTATGATGGACTGTTACTGTCCAGCTCTCATTTGTGTTCACAAAACAGTTGACAATGTTAACAAACTGACAAATCCAACTGTGAGAATAAGCCCATGTTTAACCAAGAGGAAAGTGAAAATTCATATTTTGGGTGCAATGTAAGTTTGTGATTTGCACAGAATTGCATCAGGAAGGGATCTAGATATATTAAAGGGCAGCATCTTGCTTATGAAAAGTCTGATCATATATTCTACCCTATCCTACAGTGTCACAGAGTGTGCATCACAGGGGAGTCTAGTAGTACACCTGAGGACAAAGCCAGCCATTGTGTGTGCGGGACTGTGTGCCTGACCTCAGAATCATGTGGCCATGCTACGGCCAGGTGTTGCCTGTTTCTGGAGCAGTGGAGAGCTTTACTCTCAAAACTAAAAGGGAAAAAGAGATGTGAGGAATATGATAATGTGTTGTGAAGTGAATGTGTGTCTTGTTTTTGAACATTTTCGATATGAAAATGACCTGACTGTAGCGCCGTTTGGTTTTGGTTACAGAGGTTAAGGAAACCTCTAGGTTTTGGATTACGCTTAGGACCTATTATTGTAAAGAACGTATACTATACAACAACCAGACATAACATTATGACCACCCCCTTGTTCCTACACTCACTGTCCTTTCTCTCAGATCCACTAACCATGTATGAGTGCATTGTGGTTCCATAAAAACTCCAGAAGAACTGCTGTGTGTGATCCACTTGTACCATTGCAACAATCTACCACTACCACATCAATGTCACTACAGTGCTGATAATGATCCATTACCCAATTCAAACCTGCTTGGTGGTGGTTCCTTGACGGTCCTGACGAATTTAAGAACAGTGTGAAAGGAGTCAAATAAAGTATGCGGAGCAACAGGCAGATTATAGAATTAAAAGGTGCCTGTTCGTCCACCACTTCAGAAATGCAGTTCCAATGCTTCACATCTAATACTGGGGGACTTTGCACCCCTCTAGTCAATATTTGTTTGCTTATGTGCAACTGCTCCAGGAAATTACATTCTATTGGTAACGCATTTTTATGGCTTTGAGAGAAATAAAACATACATGACAGCAGGGAGTGTTTGACAGACAACTTAGTTAAACTAAAGCTGACTTACTGTAAATGTCAAACATATGGAATAGCATTCCAGATGAAAATCAGGAATGAACACCTGATATGTGATTTTAAACTATTTATTCGCATATGCCTAAAAATTGTGGACCAGGCTGCTTGTAATTATGCTGTTATTTTCAAAGTAGTAGTAGTAGTTTTGTGTGTGTGTGTGTGCATACATACACACCTACATGTAAAATGATTTTAAAATGATTAAAATGAAAAGTGCTAAATGTGCAGTTTAAAGGCTAAGCACCAGCTCTATGAAAGTGTCAAACAAATAAATACAGTGGAATTTGAGTTCCTAACTTGTGTTTATTGATAGTCAGAAAACATGTTATTTCTTACTAATTCAAGGAATAAGGTTTAAAAGACCGTTGGTCCCCCCCCCCCCCCCCAATGGTGTTCGGAAACTCTAATAGGCGTCTTGCCTGTGACGTAGATGGTGGACAACAACTCTAGAAGTTGCACTTAATTTAATGCAAAATGACGAAAAGGTGTGTTGTTTTTGGCTGCAATCATTCAATGTACAGTGGGACATCTGTGCACAAATGGCCCAAAGATCCCAAAATATCCAGAAAATGGACTAAATTTGTCAACTTTAAACGGGCACTTTGGAAAGGACAATCCGCTCACTCCGTTATCTGTAGCTCATTTCACTGGCGCTTTTCCAACAATATGGACATGTAAGGAAACCAACGAAAGGTGTTCAAGAGCCTCTGTAACATGGAGGTAAACAGGGTAAGGACACTCACTTCGCCTGTTTTAGTTGGTGTTAGTTAACGTTAGCTTGACTTGCTAAACTCGGTGGCTCAGATTATACTCGGCTACGTAGCTGCATTACGGAGGTTTATAGTGTCGGATGAATTCGAGTTCGACTTCGATCACATTTACAAGAATAACGGTACCTCTAAATTTGAGTTTAGCTTATTGCTAGGCTATTGTCATGAATAATGTTGGTTATTTAGCTAGATACTGTCATAACAGTCGGTCATAACGGTGTTTTACCGCGGCGTTGTTCAGTTGTTGTCCACCAGTGACGTCACGGTTGCGTTCAAGAATGTCCGTAGCGAGCTCGGGTTTTTCCGTCAATTTAATAAAATAGTCAGTTTTAAAGCAAATTAAGCTGCTATTTTCATTTTACTTCATACTTATATATGTCAGTAACTAAAATAATGTGAAATATTCATGGAGGTCCATTAAGTGGCGCTTAGCCTTTAAATACAAATATATTATTACTGACATTATTATTTTAATTCTATATAAGGGACAGATGTATGACACGTGCATGCTCGTCTGTGCCTGTACATCAATCTTTCTGTATGGTTCAATAACTAGAAACAAATGATGGTCTACCTAAACCACTAAAAGTATCTGACATTTAATGAAAATAATTACCTCATGAGCCAGCTCCTTTAGTCAGATAAATGTTTTGTTCCCCAGATCTGCAGTCCTGTAAATGGAAAAAAGAACAAGTTTGAAATGACTGGCAGCAGTCTAATCGCATTAGGCACAGTGATTGACTGATGTCTATTATGGATCTATAATGATTGATGTTCCATCTTCAGTTATGAATCGGTGGATTAGAGCAGATCTTCCCAGAACTGGTGCTGGTCAGCCTCACACAATTGGATTGGGTCAAGAGCATGTGAAACCACAAAAAGCCAAGGAAACCTTGTAGCAGAATCACTTAGGATTGATCCGCAATAAACGAGAAACAAAGAGACCCAAGAAAGTTTCACTGTTGACACTTGAATTTGTACAGAAAAAGAAATAAACCAAAAGTGCTTTTAAGGCCAAAGTGACCTTGGTGAGGTCTGAGAAAGGTATCTAACTTTTAAACTCCATTAGGATGATTTTTTTTTAAGAAAAAGGAAAGTACTGTGCAGTATTTCACTTTTATCTTCAGATAGCAGGTCTTTCTGTTATCTTATTCTTATTGGGAAACAAGCAGGGAGGGAGAGAGCGAGAAGGAGAGAGAGAGAGAGAGAGAAAAAAAACTCTAAGGCGCTACACCCTGCGCTCCCTGTGGACGCGAAGATACCAAACGCCTCCATTGCAAACTTTTTCCAACTTTCATGCAAGAGAAATGAGACCCAGTTGTACTGTAAGAGAATCTCCTTTTCCAGCTTCATCTACAGACAAACAGTAGGACGTGTTAGAACAGCCGAGCATATGCCATTGAAAGAGGGACGTGTGTGTGTGTGTCTATGTGTGTGTGTGTGCATGTGTACAGAGGAAGGCAGACTACTATAGAGGAAGCTTTTAGAGGGAGAAATGTGTAGCATATTCCCAGTGTGTCTGTCTGCCCGTCAGAATTCACAGGCATGCCAGGTGATGTCCTCCAAAGTGCGAATCTGCCAATACGAGAGGACCATATGACAGCACACACACAGCACAGATTTCCACAAATGGGTGGCAGTGTAAGGATGGGTTATATCCCTTAAATATATCACCTTACAAAAGATGATCCATGTTAATAACATTTTGTTCTATAAGTTTATGAAGCAATTGGGCACAGAAAAAATGCACTAAACCAAAAAAAGACTGAATGATTATGAAATTTAAAAATTCAGTTATTTCTTTTTGACGTTAACAAGAAAGGACAATAAATGGAATTTAAAATTAAAGGTAAAATGTGTTCAAATCCAGCAAGTTTCTATACAGTTTATGCCATTAATATAGACTTAATGTTGTATCTAACTAGGCCTCTTGCAAATCCATTTACTAGGCGACATTACCAGAATTACCAGGTAAAAGTGCAGCTGTAAAAGGTTTGCAGTCAATGACTTTGCTGAGTTCTGTACTGATAGTAACTAACATATGCAAAGAAAAATGCAACATGGTACAACTGATCCCAATACAGACATCATAGTGTCCAGCTCTGGGGCTGTTATTTCCTTTAGACAGAGGATGAGGTGGCTTTTTTTAGCCCAGGTAGAGGAACCATGAGAGGTGGATATGACACCCGATTTTCATTCTCACACTCTGGTGTAAAAAGCAGCCCAGCATAGCTCTGTGTATTGATGTTGTTGCTCTTATTTTATTATTTTTTTGTATGTTTTTTTTCTTGTTAGCCATCACTTTATGTTTGCTATGTGTGCAACACAATGATTCTTAGATTTTATTTGATTGTCCTTTGTATGGGCATCTTGAGTGGGTGCATGCATGTGAGCATCTGCACACATATATGTTCGTGTTCACCCTGTGCCTGACTCTGTCTTATTGTATTTTGAGGCCTGCTAGATAATGATTGATTCTGAAGTGCAGTTCCAGCACAGTGTGGGAGTCTCCAGAGATGCAGAAAACCATCACGCTGAAGCACAAGGCCAGTGTTCTCTCTCTCTCCCTGTCTTCCTTCCTATGTTTTTAGTGATATGTAACATTACTCTTTATGTGCACAAAAATACCCCTGCTTTTAAATGAAAACAACTATATTGGTCAATAAAGTAGCAGCTTCAGACTTCCTGCCTCATGTTTTGCTCCTGTTTCACTTACATTACTGAATTTCCTACATAATTACAAACACAGAAAACGGGCCAAATTTCCCAGCCCAGAGCTATTATGTTTAAACTGAACAGAATAAATATATAGTACCTCAGTCAATGTACAGGTCACCCCTGTACCCCTTTAGTGCAGGTCAGTGTAGTGTTCTGAAAACAGCTCTTTAACATCAGACCATGACTTAAATCTGCAGCTAGAAATGCACGTAGCATACAATAAAACACATTACCCTATTAGCCAGCAGCTTTGGTCAAAGAAATGTTTCCTCCTCTGCAGACTCCACTCCTGTAAATGAAAAAAGAAAAGCAACAATTTAAACACAGCCCAAGCCTTTTCATATCAAGACATTTCAAAATTAACCTTAAAAATGATTAAACTACTAAAATGTCATGTTTACAAAGACTTACCAGTGAATGTGTTTAGTAACCGGTTACATCACTTTGAAGGACTTTCAAAGGTTAATCTTAAAACTAAACTGATGAGAACTGTTTTACTCTATGAATGTTTAGCCATTATCCTTTATTTACTAATTCTTTTAGATCCTTTTTTGTGTGTGACTGATCACACCACAGGTTTTTAATTGTTTTTCCCTCTTTAAACCAGGAAAATGTTGCCACACCTCTGCAGTGTTAGGGTCCTGAGTTCATACTTTCCAATGAAAAACATGTATCTCACAAAATAGTAACTTTACAGGAGACGGAAATAAAACTTCTTAGCTTTCACTGAAAGTCAGTGTAAAAAACGATTTTATTCCAAGTAATTTCCACACATTACTATTGGTCCATTCATCATGAAATTCTCACAATGTGAAGAACAGCACCTGTGTCCAAACACTGTATTAAAATAAAAAGCCACAAAAATGGAGATACATTTTTAATTTGACAGAAACAATATGTCTGTCCCTTCTGGTCATCAGCTATAAAAACTCATCAATATATCAATATTAAATCAAACTACATATTTAAAATGTACTTCTTAAAAAAAAAAAACCTAACTCCACCCTGTTAGTTGAAAGACCCATGGTTCCTTATGTTTATGACGTAAGAAACTATGCCTGTGTGAATTTGTCTTTGACAGATAGTGAACTTTCAAGTAATTTTTAAGTTAGTGAACTCATCATTTTTTATTGTTTACGTTTTTATTGTTTATTGGTGAAATGGTACAATGATGTTGTGTGAAAGACTATAATATGTCCCACAATAGAAAAGGTACAAAAATTATCGATACAAGATAATCCTGTTAAATACATTGCTAGATTTTGCGACATATATTTGTCAGTAAAGATACACAAAATATTACTATAAGAATGATTAATATTGCCTGGTTTAGTTGCCTTAGATCTGTGTCAAACGTTGGATTGTTCCATGGAGGTGACAAGCTATTTTTAACTAATAATTACTTCTGGTTTATAGCTATGTCACTTCCTGTTGATAAAGCCTACACTTTAACATGACTTCATAATTTACCACTTACACTTCATCAGCCTTTTCAATTATGACTGTATCCCTGAATCACTGTATTGATTTGAAGTAAAATATTTAAAATATCCTTTAAACAATTAGTGAAAACATTAGCCAACCACGTCAGCTAACGTTCACGTACTCGCCCCTAACGTTAGGTTAACCTGTCTAAAACTGCTCCTCGACGTCTTTAAATTTATTTATTTTCATTCTCACTTTTCATAAATTAAACAAATGTGTAACTTTTGTTGTTGTTGTTGAAAATGTCTGTCCTAAATTCGACGCGTATAATCCTAGTCCTGTGTTACTGTTTTATTTTTTTTGTTTGTTTGCATCGTAAAGGTTACTAACCTCAGACCTCTTCCGAGGCGCGCGCCCGATGTGTGTTCTAAACCAATCAGAAGTGTGGACTTTGTGCACTAGAGTCAGTGACTGGCAATTCACAGTCTGAAGTCTGATTAACAAAATAGTTTTATAAAATAGACGTTCTGATTTTTTGTACGAGTTAGAACATTTTTTTTTCTTACTAAAATATAGTAAAAACCATCTTGTGACAAGATATAACCTCAGAATTGGACACATCCTGAAACCCAAAATTAGAAACGTTGAAGCATGTGAATGCAGATAAAAAACGCAGTAGTGAGTTCTAAATATACTATTAGTTGTATTTAACTGCAGACATTAAGAACACAAGAAAGTTCATGATTTTTTTGTCTTGTCAAATTTAGCTTGACCAGATCTTAGATGGTGAAAATGGTTAAATGTTTACAGAGAAGGTTATCGACCAATAACGGTAGCTCTACAGTCAGACCGTCCAATCCGAACATTTTAGGCTACTTCACCACGCCCCCTTCTCACTCAAGCGAACCAATCGGAGTAGGGGAGGGCGGGACTAGTTTGTGAACGAAACGCTTCTCCAAATTCAATTCTATGTGAAATTCCGGCCGGACATTTTTTTAAAAATGTCTAAAAAAGAGGACATGTCCGGGTAAAAGAGGACGTCTTGTCATCCTAGTCAACTTAATTTTGTTTGTAAATGTAAATCCAGGGCGGCATGGTGGAGCAATTTCAGTGCGTGAAAGAAAGTACATGTGCTAGACTGGCCTGCCTGCAGTCCAAACTGTCCCCAGTATAGAATGTGGGGGCATTTTGAAGCACTAAACACAACAAATCAAGGCAAAATTATATTAAATTAAATTGCTAAACCACTTTTCTAGTCCAAAATGTCTTTAAGCTGGTGTGATTTTATTTTTTATTTATTATTATTATTATTATTTTATTTTTGTTTATTTATTTATTTACTTTGTAGTTTGTGGTTTATTGTTGTAGTATATTGCTTCCATGCATAATTTTAGAATATTAATATTTTGTAAATATTAATGTAGGGCTGCACTGTGGCACAGCAAGTAGTGTCACACAGCTCCAGGGACCTGGAGGTTGTGGGTTCGAGTCCCGCTCCGGGTGACTGTCTGTGAGGAGTTTGGTGTGTTCTCCCTGTGTCCAAGTGGGTTTCCTCCCAGTGCTCCTATTTCCTCCCACAGTCCAAAAACCCACGTTGGCAGGTGGACTGGCGACTCAAAACAGTGTTTGTGTGTGTGTGTCGCCCTCCAGGGTGTGTCCCTGCCTTGCGCCCAATGACTCCGTGTAGGCTCCTGACCCACTGTGGCCCTGACCTGGATAAGCGGTTACAGACAATGAATGCATTATTTTTCAAAGCACTGATACCTCTTTGATGAAAACGAGAAATTTAGCGAAGAGAAACTGAAGAAGTCAATGCAGTTTTTATCTTCAGGATGGTGAGCTTGGCCTGGTGGTCTACAAGCAAAAGCATAGAAAGCACAAAGCATCTTCTCCACCCCTAGAGTAGCGCTGTAGTATCTTGTGGGCCAAGTGTCTTTTTCCAACCATGCCCAGGGGCTACATGATTTACACAAGTGCAGCGCTTTCTGCCTTTCAATTAATCCACAGCCAAGAGTCAACCCCAGCACTATTTTATAGTCTAATGCAAAACAAAAGAATAGGCAGCTGGGACCAGAAAACAAAAATGACTTCACAGGCACTGTTAGTATCACTTTCAGTCACATTTGTACTGTACATCTGAGAGCTTGTGTCAAATGTAAGATCCTTAATGTGAAACTTGTATTCTACCATACAGAAATCAGTTTGTAATCACTGTCAATATCACAAGAAGAAAAATATATATTTCTGTAGATTTATCCAAATCAAATAACGTGTGTGTTGGATAAGAGCTGGATGGGGCTGAGCCCTAGCCTGTGTAAAGACTGATGAGGGATTGCTTTTTAATGAAAGAGCATGATTCATTAAAATGCCATGTTGTCCTAGCCTTTTCCCACACTATCATTAAACCACAATGATGGGAAGGTCTCCAATACATCTCACTCACAATTTCCCAAAGTAAATCAATCCACAAAGTCTATTAGATGCAGAGCAATATTCAAATTTTTGTAAATCCCTATTGAAATAAAACAGTCCTGCCTTAATGAGTGTAGCCTCTGACTGCTCTGGCTGCATTGTCCATACAGCCTATCAGGTCAGTCGGTTAGACAGCCTGACAGGAGGCTCTAGCCATGCAATAGCGAATGTTGTGAAATGACAGCCCAATACTAAACGTTCAGTTGCTGCTTTGTTTATTATTCAATACGTCCCAAATATAAGATTCATTACATACTTTTGCACTATTGTTTTTTTATACTTAATATGTTCTAGGTTCTTCTGGTACTTTTGTAAAATGTTGTGTCTGGTTCCCTTCCCCCATGTATCCCTAGGCGACCAAGGCCTGGGTCAAGTCGTCTCATTCAGTCTGGTCTTGGGAATCACCAAAGAGAGACAAAAGTGGCTCAGTCTAGACAAAGTCCCAACACCCTGGGATCAGGCTGGAAAAGGGGTCCCCTGAGAGTCATCATTCATTTGTTCTCCTGTTTAAACCCTGCTTGACTTGTCTGACCAGTTGTCACCTCCCAAA
Source organism: Hoplias malabaricus (assembly GCF_029633855.1). NCBI lineage: Eukaryota > Metazoa > Chordata > Actinopteri > Characiformes > Erythrinidae > Hoplias > Hoplias malabaricus. The sequence goes on from NC_089820.1 coordinate 19,703,454, forward strand.
CCCACTGTGGTCTTCAACTTGAACTTCAGACATGGGAAACCCAGACCAGACGAGATCTAGAAAGCGACAAGGTGAATATCAAAACAAATAATGTTTGCGCAAGATTATTTCTAAGCATGTACCACTACTTACTATCTACGTCAACCAAAATTTTAAAGAGGAAAATTTAAATATGCAGTGAAGTCACTGCCCCCCAAAAAACTGAAAAAAGCAATGTATATCTAAAACGGTAATTTAATTTTTTATATAATAAAACGTCAGAAGACCTTGATAAATTTGCACATAATGTAACGTTTCCAGTGAAAGGTTATTCTTAGAAATGTATGTCCAAGCCAAGAGCCATTAAGAAATATTTATTTTAAAGCGTGTAGACTAGTGGTGGTCCTGCCTCGTCTAAAAAGAAATAGACTGGAGCAATAATTAGACAGGCATTAATAGACAAGACAGGGGCCACTTTTAATTCATGACCCACATGGGAGTGGCCTCTGCCGTGTCTCTGTCCCTATAAGAGAGAGAGAGCCCTTATCCTGGCGAATGTTGATGTAAATTAGCCTTGCGATCGTGAGAATATCTGGTGTACAGGTGCAGAGGTGGGCCGAATCAAATCCATCTGCCCACTTCGTTTTAAATCAAGGACTATGTAAATACAGATACATGCCTTCTATATAAAGATCAATGATGAAATGGCAATATTTTGATGCCCCTCATCATATTTAAAATAGACTCATATTTAGCAGTTGTTTGCACCAATATAGCACAAAATCCTGTTAAATATGAGCAGGCTATGGACTGGGGGTCACCGTGGCACAAGGAGCTCTTGTTACTATACATTGCTTGGGTACTAAAGTAAGAATACCTATTTTGTGTCTTACTACGCATGAATATCTGAGTGGAAGTGTTGTAGCATTAGCCATTTACTGGGGAGGGTCTAGGACTCTGTGGAGCTGACGGAGGTAGATGCCAGCATTGTCTTGGTGGGGTTATTCAGAATTAAATGCATGTTTAATGCATGTGTTGTGCATAATGATGTGGGGTTGGTGTGTGGCAAGGAAAACAGGCAAAGGAGTATCCACCATATGGGCAGAGTAGGGGTAGAAGAGTTTCCAGCTCTGGTTCTGGTTCAGGTTCCCTATGTCCTTTTTCCCTACACCCTTGTTAGCATGTAATAGAACAAACCTTGGTATGGTAATTGTCATACTTTTCTTTCCCACCCGCTACAACATTAGTATTTGAATGCACTCAGAAAAAACACAATAGCTTCAGCATTTCCCTTTAAGTGACTACCCAGGGGGCAGGGGGCAGCAGGCAGCCATAGCCTTAAGGTAAAACTGGGTCCCCAGTTCAATTCCCAGGACCAGCTGTAAAAAAATTCATCCACGGCTGAAGTGCCCTTGAGCAATGCACCGAGGTGGTTGGAGCCCACTGCTCCGGTTGTGTTTTTTCTCTGCCCCCCACCAAGGTGTGGGAAGAATCGCTCACTAGTGTGTGTTTGTGTGTTCACTACTACAGATGGGTTAAATGCAGATAATCATTTTCCCTAGGGGATTAATAAAAGTGATTCTTCTTCTTTTTCTTCTTCCAAATCTGTTGAGCAGTATCTGCCTGTTGTGCTCCCTACTATTTGGTAAAAGTGGTTTACAAATGAAAGATCTGGAGCATCAAAAAACATCGCACAGTCAGCAGTGAAATTTCGGGAGGTAGCTTAAATTGTATTTTGTCCCAGGCCCTGAGATTTGATTCAATGGCTTTAGATATGAAAGTTCCACCAGACAGCAAGCAGTGTACAGTCTGGAACATAAAACAATGCTGTGCCATTTGTGATTCTCATTGGTTTGTGTTTGTGCTTTTCAGATATTGGAGGTATGAACCCTAGAGGTCTCCACTTGCACAAGACCATCCACTGTACAGCCCTGATCAGTACACACACACACACACACACACACACACACACAGGTTGAGTCACTCTGTATTGCAGCAGTATTTATGGAGGTCTGAGGCAGGCTTGGACCTGTAGAGTTACTCACACACAGAGCTCTAGCCACTGAGTCATCAACACTAGCCAACACTGCCCTGACATCACTGTGCTATAAGGCCTAGATAATGCCAGGACATGACATCACACATATAATATCTGAAGAAGTGTCAGGAATCCTTTGTAGTGTATAATGATGTGAAACAATTCACATGCTAGCAATTTATGTGAAGTGATCATGATGATGATGCACACTCAAATTATAATATTTACTGTACAAAACATGGAGAAGTTTGATATACATTTTTAAAATTAAAGTATAATGATTTGTCATTCATTGTTGGTCTTTATCTAAATTACTACAGACTTTTTAAAAGGCTACGCTAACTTTGCATTTAATCATCATCATATAACTATTATATTATCTGATTAATGTTATAGATTCAGAGCTGTAAATCATCAACATCATTTGTTTACACACTGAGCAAATGTCTTCATGCACGTGATAAAATTCTATATTGCAGCAGCTTCAGAGATGGGTAATTAAGACACAGCCGAACTGAAAAACAAGAAGCCTTTACTGCCCCTTTAAAAGAATACAGTGCAAAAAGAAGCAGCAGTATTTGTGCTTGGTGCATAGCAAGAGCCAGGAGCACCATACACCAGCAGACACCATTCTGGCTGACGGTGAGCCGCAACAACAACAAAACCTCAATTCCAAACACACACACACACACACTAACAGATAAAACCAAATAAATCCCCAATCAGTAAGCAGTTTGGCTGCGATGCATGTCCCCCGCCCGGTCTCTGGCAATCACCACAATATATAAACTTTTTAATTGGACACTACGAGTTTATTTACAAACATTAATATTGAAATAAAGATAATAATATTAATACCAATATAAATACAAATGTGTTTGCTTAATTATCACCTGTCCTGTAGTTTGTGTGGCATGCCTTGCAGCATCGGCTTGTGTCAGTGCCCATCTGGGATGTTTCGGCTGATTGAAGAACATGAAGAATCTTTACACTGATCAGCTGTATTATTAAACAATGAGAGAAACAAATAAAAATGCAAGCAAACAGCTCACCCACACAGAACAGCCTCAATCTTCACCAAGGTGATTTTAGTCAAGTTTTATTTACTGTTCATCTGAAAACTGTTTGCTGTTGAAATTTACTTTAGGTGTATTTTGTTTGTATATATATATATATATATATATATATATAAACAAACCATACTGTAGATCACAGAACTACAATAGAAAATTGGAATCAGATATCTGTTTATATTATTATCATCTGGTGTATTTTAAAGTAGAGAGCGCACACCTAAATGGCATAGCAAACAGCTCAGAAAAGAATACAATATGATTTTGATTGATACTGGTGCATTTACTAGCCTTGGAATGGCCATCGGTGACTGAGTGGATTGTTATTCGTGTTACTGATGTGGACCATCACCACAGGCAGCATACAGAAAACACACACACACACACGCATATGTACACATTCACATACACACACACACACACACACACACACACACACACACACACACACACACACACACACACACACACTTCCCAGGCCTTTCCACTATGTCAAGTGTATCCCTACACTTCAGTGGGATGGAGGGCTATGGACTGCAGCTGTCTGTCTGGCCTGTCTGAAAGAGAACGAAAGTGGGGGTGGTACTGTTTTTCAGTGTGTGAGTGTGTGTATGTGTGTGCATGTGAGTGGAGACAGAGGCTGTGAATGCTTCTCCTGATGAGAGATGGGGGCATATTGAAAAGTATATTAAATTACCCTGATTAACAATTTAGCCACGAACAGGGGCGCTGCCGAGGCGCACTATGGGGAGGCTCCTGCGCCATTCATGCCCACAGCGCCGAGGTCGAAAGGTTCCCCAAGTTCACAGGCTCTGGGCCTTTTGTTATGCTAACACCCTAGCCCAAATCAGCTGCCCTGCTCTGTGGCCAGACAGAAATTATTCCCTGAGAACTTTTTTCTTTTCCTTTTTTTTTTTTTTTTTTTTTTCTTGGGCCCTGGAGTTGTTATTCCTGGTCAGTGGTTCGATCTGAAGGCTGCTTTAATTCTGGGAGGTTCAACACTGAGAGTAGGAGCCAGCGCAAGGGTGTGCTTGAGTATATCTGTGTGAGAGAGAGTTTCTATATTAATGTAGGTTGGTATGGTGAGAAAACTAACCAATCAGTGTTTTTTTTCTGGATTAATTGACTTTCCAAGTCATAACAAAATCATATTTGTATCAGCTAAACCATGTTTTTAAACCTATATATGTATTGGTGAATATATTGTACCCCTAGATATATTGATGTGATACTGGGCTACTTCTAAATTGATTGTACAGCATTCAAATTAATGTCATTCTTCTCTGTAATGCTATTCCAGGTAGCACATTTTATTTTATAAATATTTGTGTATCATATCTGCATCGGCTCACAGTTCGCATATTAATCCAACCCTAATTACAGCAATGTGTCGTAGGCTCAACTGGCCTTTGGCCTTCACAGCTACATATCCCTTGCCATATAGTCATAGTCTATTCATATGGAGACAAAATTAACTGTTATTCACTTTATTAACCTATTAACCAGTAAATTACACATAGCAATAATGTCTGAAAAGATTAATTTACTTTCAAAAATATTATGAAGAAAAACACACTTCAGTGCAGAAAGTTATATAATATATATTTCTTAAATGTTTTAATTTTATTATTATTTTTATTGATTTATTATTTAGTTGTTGTCAAATTCTAATTAAAAAATCATACAGGAAATAGCAACATTGAAATCATACTGGAATCATCCTGTATTTAATATTAGAAAATTCTATTCATTTCTATGCATCCTCAGATATGTCCAGAAATAAAGAAAAAATATTTAAATATCAGATTCCTAATGCAATTTTACTCATGAATGGAAACAACCTCATATTCATTAAGGATAGTTCTGCAGGTTTTACCTGCTGTTGATCACTGTGCAAGACAGCACCCAGAATCAACAAGGGAAACGTTAAAAACCTGATCTGAATGCTCGTCATCTAAAAATTCAAGCATATATATATATATATATATATATATATATATAATTTCCTGCAATAACATAATAAAGTATAAATATACCAATCTAAAACACACATAGACACCCGCTCCCAGCCTCACTGGTCACTCTGTCTGGACTCTCTAGGGAGCTGGAGGTGAAGAGGTAACCCATCCCTGAGGTCAAGGGCCAAACCCTCTTAACCCAAGGTCAAGCTCTTTAACACAGGCACGTGCTGCTGTTTGCAGGATATGTGCCTTCATTCTAGTTCTGACTCATTAAAACAACTGTGAGGGAATTGCAGCACAAAATTCTTTCGCTAAAAATACACTTAAAAAACAGCATTTAATTCCAGTGTATCAAGGAAAACATGCAAGAAAAAGAAGCAAGAGGAATTCTGCAGAATAGACTTTTATTATAAATTCAGATTCATACATATCAGAACGGGTCTACGTGCGTCTGCAGGCAATGTCAGTCAGCAAAATCATTAAGAGAGAGAGAGAGAGAGAGAGAGAGAGAGAGAGAGAGAGAAAAGCATTTCTGTGTGAACATGCACATTCAAAGAGATAAATATAGAGCAGTCGGTAATAGAATTATTTACTATTTCTAGGTATCCCCACCCCCTAAATTCTAATTAAATATGTTAAAAACGTAGTGATTTAACAGACAATATATTTACAAAAACATCACAGAAAAGGCTAAGAGTGAATGCACCACAGACATGCACAAAATGGTGAAATAAGGCTATGAATGACAGCAACACATAAGGCCTTTCTGTTTCACCTCCAAATTCTTACTGTCTTCTTCTGCTGGACATTGTCAGGCCTGTGGATTGGTCTCTGAATCAGAAGTGTCCGGTGCGCCTCATCTCCGCTCCAAAACCAAGAGAAGAGAGAATGGCTCCGGCAGGGTGTTTAATTACCTGATCAAGAGAATTCTCTCTCTCTCTTTCTCTCTCTCTTTCTCTATCTCCCTCCCTCCAGTCTAGCCACACTGCCCTCCCCCTTGCGTTTTTTTAATTAGCACATCTCAGCATTACTCTCTGCTCTAACATGCATGAGCTGAAGACTCCAATTTGATGCTGCACTGTACTGCTGCCTCCTACTGAAACATATCTATTTGGGCTAGTGTGGTGGTTTGTGTTGTTCTAAAATCTTTGACACTGCAAAAAATAAAAAGACAGGGGGAAAAAACGCCACTGATTAGCATGCCCAAGACACTAATGAGAAAGGGGGGGCCCATCTCCATTTCAGCCGAGGCCGACTGTGCTGAAGGAGCCAGGGCTCTTTATACAGACACTTCACGACATGGAGGAGGCCCGTATGGACTGATGGAGGGAGAGAGGTGTGGGGCTTCCCCTCAGGGGGTCCGTCTGACCCGACAAGGCCTCAAAGCGGCCCTCTCAGACCCGGTCCGGCCCCCTTTCAGGCCCGGGACAGTGCCTATTCCAGAGGAGTGTTGTATAAAGAAAGCCCAGACGGATCCACTAATCAAAGGTACAGTAGTGCAGTAATGTAATGGGCTGTTGCCTGTTTTAGGATGCTAGCTGTTAATAGGACGCTAGTCACTGCATGCCTTTCTTTGTGGCCGATATCATGATATGCTATGAACATACTGATGAATTACATACAAACTGAGTCACAATACATTGTTTTAATACTGTTGGTGTCATCAGTACCAATTATAGAGAATATAAACGACAATAAAAAATTGTTATGTACAATAACAATAATCTGGATGTCAGCCCATTTTGCCATTACTTTAAGCATTATTCTCATTATTATGAGTTTGTGGTATACGTTTATATCATGTTCATAAAATTACAAAAAAAAGTGCAACATTTTATTTGACATTTTATTTATTCTTAATATATTTATTTTACTTTCTGTTAAAACCAGTTTTAAAATACTCTTTGAAAAGATGAATTTTCAAAATATATTCAATTAGATTTTGAAACCTGCAAGAATATTTTTTACACCTCCAAGGTTTTTTTTTTTAAATATAATCTTAATTGCATTTTCTATTTCTCATTATCCAAGTAAACACAAGCACATTCTAGTTCTTAATTTGATTTTTATTTTTAATTTTTGTCTATTTTCATTTCTCAGTCAGAGCTTGTTTTCAGCTCCTTTCTTTCAGACCCATAGTGTTTTGTTGTTTTTTTAAAAAACAAACAAAAAAATAAATAAATAAAACAAAACAAAAATAGGACAGAAACACTAATTTAAATTAGATTTAAGATCCCTCAAACATCAAAACTTTAATACTCTTTAACTGACAGTGAGGTTTGAGTGGTGGACGGGATCTTGCATGTGACGAGTTCCATTTTCGTTAGTAAATAAATAATTAAATAATACACAATAATGAATAAAATGTGCCCTTAACATAAATTACAGTGGAAAGCAAGTAATAAGTGGAGGTCTCTTGCTTTTGTGTGGTACTATATTTTGTGTTGTGAAAATACCTTCAAGTATCACTGTGTTTTTTCTAAGCATTATTATTGCAGTGACAAGTATACGCGTATAGAGATGCATTCAGTTCACTTGCTAATGATATTCACATTTCTCTTCACTGTTCCTTTCTTTCTCTTTCTTCACAGAGGACATCTAAAGTATACAACCTGGCTCTAATGTCAGCAGAGCTCCGAGGTGACATTTACATCTACACAAGACATTTAAATATGTCTGATGAAAAATAAATAATAATAAAAACAACATTAGCTGCTCTGATTCTTTTAAATAATAGTATGTCATGGAAAAAAAAAATCATGTGACATTTGACAGAAAAAGTTTGATTCTTCTAAATAGGCCTGATTCCATAATGGCAAATAAATGCCACATGTGCATTCCCTTGAATAACAGCAAAGAAATATGAATACAATACACAAAACAGGGATGGGCCCAATGTATTTCTTTTGAATGAACAATGTGAACTATTGTCTTGTGAAAGTGGATGCCTTCTGTATAAGATTTCCGGAAGAAATGGTTTTATATGTTGTAACATGGCTCATATTTACTGAATGTATATCAGAATGAATCCTGCGGTGTTCATATTTCATAATGATTGCGTCGTCTTTCCTTTGCTTTGAAATATGAGTGGGATACATGACTAGTTAATCTTTATCATCATGCATTTCTTCAAAAGTGCTGTATAACTGCGTATCATAAAAGGACAGACGGAGACCAGTTATAGAGTATAACCAACCAGATACAGAGTAAATAACAACAACCAGTGTAACTGCATAAACTGCATGGTAACCAGATGCTGATTGGTTGTCAGTTCATTATGACATCATCATTTCCCTCCTTTCTTTCCCCCTCTGTGTTTATTTGAATGTATTTATAATTTATTCCTAACCTTTTGGAAACGAACCACTACTGTTTTGCTGCTATATTTTATTCTTACTAGTACTTGGTATTATACACTAAGTTTTATATGTCTCTTGTATTGCTGTCCATTATTTACAGCATAGATACAAATATATCATGCAATTTATAACATAGTCTCTGTCTCTGATGCAAAAATTATACACATTACACAAAATGTGGAGGTGGAATTTACATGAGAACAAATGCTATACTTTACCATTTTGCACTGTCTCTCTCTCTCTCATCCTCCCCACCCCACTCCCATGGCACAACAGCTGGGAGATGTGACACACATTTCAAATCATGTTTGATTAATAAAAGATGGAAGTGTAGTGTAATCCTGTTCAGTTTTCAAATGCTAAAAAACCCTCGTCATTAAAAATAAAGCATGACATTCCAAAATAAGTGTGTTTGATTGATTATGCAAAGGCAGGGCTGTAGTAGTTTTTCATTGTCTTTATCTGTAATGCAGGGCCGGGGAGTTAGAACAAAGGAGATGACACCAAGGAGAGATCACATGGATAAGGAGCAGAGGAAAAAATGTGTGAAAGTTGACTGTGTACTCCCCGACCTAGATACAACGTTTCATCTAAAAATAAAACCCATGGCAAAGAGCCTAATGAAAAGAACAGACGATAGTGACGCACTGTAAGATGCGAAGGAGGGGGTGAGGCGCTGTAATTGTGTAGTGTACTGTATGCTAACTCCTGTACCATTATTATGTTCAGTCATGTTGCTTATTTTGGGAAAAGGGATTAGAATATGTTCTTATTTCACAGATTTGGAAATAAGACTGTACAGTAACAACGGGATACCAAGACTTCTTTCATATCATTTACTATTGTAGTCTGTGGTATTACTACTGTCACTGCTAGAAGGGCAGTCACATACACACCCATAGGGCCTCCTTTAAAACCTATGGCGAATGGATCTTTTAATGTCCTAATTGGACTCCTTATTACATCCATGACTCATGGGTAGCTATGAGCACTTAAAAGAGCTGCATCCTCCAGGGTGTAACTTTGAAAATTGGGGGAGCATGCAGAACCTTCTAAGGGAAAGGGAAACGTGCAGCCAAAATTAACGAGGAGGCAAAAGTTGTAAGCAGCTTTTGGAAATGTACAAAAAACACAAAATATACCAGAACAAAAAATATGCAAGGCTTTTAAAACCAGTTAAGAGTTCAATAAATTTATTTCGCAGTATTTATTACTCCATTATTAATGTTACAGTGTAAATTAATACATGCAGTCTAATAAAGCTATGGTTATACCAGTAAAAACAGCCTTTTAAGAACCATTTTTGCCTATATTAAAAAAAGTGATGCTTGTAAAAGCATATGATCTAGTTATTTTTACTGAACAGGGTCTTAGACCTGGTCACAATCTAAAAACAACATTTTATATAAAACACACAGAAAGCTTTTTTATTTTTTTGGCAAAAAGCAAGCAAAACTTAATGTTTATAAAAGTGTTGGATATATGCACATTTGCATAACATTGATGTCCAAAGAAAAATGTGTAGCTCCATTTGGTTGATTTTTTGGTTACTATATCATTTGACAATAGCTACGGTCCTTCACACTGTGGGGAAAATATTCCATGATTACTGAACCAATACAAACGCTAGGGTTTAAAATCTTTAACATTGACTTCCAATGAATTTAAGAAGAATTTACAAGAAAAAACATTGGTTTTCTTTGGACAGCGCCAATTTGGACAACTTTTGGGTGGGGCAGGGTAAATAAGAAAGAATGCCCATGTAAGGTGCTTCAGGGTACAACATAAAACATAAAACTGAGTAAAGCAGAATGCAACAAATACAAAACAATACAACAATTTATTGCACAAAAACCATGTGATAAATGCAAAAATTGATGGACACAATAGGTCCTTGTGAACTTAATAAAAGATTATCCTGTAGCACTTTGAGATGTCTTTGAAATGTAAAGTGCATTACAAATAAAATGTATTGTTATTATAATTATAAGTATAGATGGAAAGGAGTAGCAGATAGTGTCACAGTCACACAGCTCCAGGGACCTGGATGTTGTGGGTTCGATTCCCGCTCCGGGTGACTGTTTGTGAGGAGTTTGATGTGTTCTCCCTGTGTCTGCATGGATTTCCTCCAGGTGCTATGGTTTCCTCCCACAGTCCAAAGTTGGTAGGTGGATTGGCGACTCAAAGGTGTCCGTGAGTGTTTGAGTGAATGTGTGAGTGTGTGTGTTGCCTTGTGAAGGACTGGTGCCCCCTCCAGGGTGTGTTCCTGCCTTGCGCCCAATGAATCCAGGTAGGCTCTGGACCCACCGTGCCCCTCAACTGGAAAAGCGGTTACAGATAATGGGTAGATGGATGGAAAGGACCAAAAGCACTGTAGTGTAACCACGTTAACAGTTTTGAGCACAAATGAAGTGTGGTGGTACTGTTATAGCTGTGACACTTAAGAATAGTGTGTTAAAATGCAAGTGTTTAATAAATTCCAGGCAGTAATTATATGTATTGATTGGAAATGTGCAAGTCGTTAAATGTGTGTGTGTGTGTGTGTGGGTGGGTATCAGTCAGCTCAGACTCTAGAGTGAATGTGATGACTTATGGAACAAAACTGTTGCATAGTCTAACACTGAAGACCAGCGATCTTCTCAGCTGACCTTGGTATAGATTTGAGAGTCTTGGAATTGGAGATGGTGCAATTCACAAATAAATCAGTAATGCAAGACACTTTCTATAGTGCCTCTGTAGAACATGGTGAGGATGGTGAGTGGAAAATGAGCTCCCCTTAGCTTCTGCAGGATGTAGAGAAGCTGTGCTTCTTGCCCAATGGAGCTGGTGATCACGGTCAGGTGAGTTTCTCCTCTGAGTGAACACCAAAGATCTCCACAGAGGAGCAGTTTGCGTTGAGTGGAGAATGATCTCAATGTCTCTGCTCAAGTCAACAACAATCTCCTTTGTGTTTCCCATTTTCTAAAGCAGCTACAGTCAGAGCCAAAGAGTAAGCTACTGCCAAAGCTACTTTCCATGAATTTATCTCCCTAGTTTTTAGGCATTTGAATTAGATATTTTGATGATTATTTATGTTACAAATTTTATGATGGCAATTTAATAAACAGTAGGGTTAACCGGCAGAATGCAAAATACGTAATTTGACTATTTCATAACCTTGTATTTAAGAAGGTCCAGTGAAAATTTAAGTAGAAGAAAATGTACTTACTCAGGACATTGTTTACAGCAGGTGGTTATAGCCGTTTTCAAGAACAGCATTCATGTTTTCCAAAGTGAAAAGGCTTAGACCTGGAGTTATGTGTGCTCTTGTGATTTAAATTGTAAGGGTTTTGACTTTTAGGCTCATTCTGTGCTAAGTCAATCTGTGTAGTATGCCATGTTAAAAAATAAATGAATATATAAATAAATTATTTAAATTGGAGATTCAGACTGCAAAGTTTACAAGGCCACACTTGCATTGCTGCAAAGCACTGGCCAACACAGAGACAGGGTTGTGATTCATTGGCTAATTCCTATCTAAACATCTAAAAAATTAACTGCAACTCTCAGAGTAAATTTTTTTGGTGGATCATTCTCAGCCCTTCAGTGACACTGATGTGATGGTGATGTATTTAGTGTGTGAGACATTGTAATTGTAAAAATGTGAAATTATACGCAATCCCCTTAAAACTTATTTTTCTACTGAAAATAGTACAAAGACAAAATTGTACATGAAATTGAGATTTTTACATTTATTTTTTCTTAATATTTTTATCATTTTGAATTTGACACCAACCAAATGTTTCCAAAAAAGTTGGGATAAGACCATGTTTTCTTTCATGTTGCATCACCTCTTCATGAAAGAACATGTTTGAGAACTGTGGAGAATAATGTCTGTAGTATATTTTCCTATTCTTGCTTAATATAGGATTTCAGCTGCTCAACACCTCAGGGTCTGTTACAATGCTGTTTGTTTCATAATGCACCAACTGTTTTCAACTGGTGACAGGTCTAGACTAGTTTAGGTACTGGACTCTGTTACATGCTGATGTAATCCAGGCAAAACATGGATTATCCTTGTTTTACTGAAAAAAGGCAAGGCATTCCCAGAAAAACGATGTTGCCTGGATGACCGCATGTTGCTCCAAAACCTGTATATATCATCCAGCATTAACAGTATCTTCACAGATGATGAATTCACTCATGCCATGTGCACTAATGCCCCACCCTACCACAAAGGATGCTGGATTCTGAACTTACTTAACAAGTAGGATGGTCCCTCTCATCTTTAACGTGTGTGTGTGTATATATATCAACACAACTTTAATATCTACAAATATTATGGAAAATGGTACAAATATGTTCCTTAACTAAAGGCATGGACCTTTAAGGGTGCCAAAACAGTGACAGCAAAAGGTACCACCACAGTGAAAATCTGAGAGTGTAGACACTCAGTGTGTAAGATTAATGGGTGGCCAGCCTTCTCTCCAGATCTGGATCCAACTGAAAACATATAGCACTTCATGAACAGAAGAATTAGACATGAGTGACCAGACGGTTGAGCTGATGTAATTAAACTTTAAGGTGATAACACATTGGTGACCAGGCATCTATTCAAAATACATTTAAGTTAGTCAGTGAATCCTGGAAATCTTATTTGTACCTGAACGAGTTTCAAGACATATAACAAAGCAGATTCTTGATAATACCACAGTTTTAAAAATGCCCCAATTTTTGAGAAAATGGGTTTTTATAAATAAAGCCATCCAGCCCTGGGCTGTGGAGCAGTGGAGCTATATTCTCTGAATTTCTTAAGCTCCATTCAATACCTCCGTGATGAGTTGGAGTGGTGTTTGTGCTTTGATGTTTGATTAAATGCAAAATTCAGTACCTGAGCTCATTAGGGCTTGCATGGTGCTGAATGCAATCAGACCCTCACAGCAGTGTTACAACTTTTAATCTAAAGTAACCCGATACTGTGGCAGCAGAAAAGGGATACAAACTACCTGGTAATACAGGTTAAACCCGGGTGTCTTGTGCTCGGTCTCCTGCAGAACTGGATCAGCGCCGGCAGACCCCTCACATGCGCTTTAAAGCAGAACCTGCACAGGGGTCCTGCGTCTGGTGGAGGGAAGACAGGGGATTTGCCTGTATGCCGCTGGATCCAAAATATTGTTTAAATACAAGAATATCCCAATTCTGGTTATTTCAGGGTGCATATATATTCATCATAAATTTAGTACTGCTACAGAGATCACTTTGAAGACTAATTGCGTACAATTTAATTACAGTGGATTTCAGGCGTTCAGTGCGGTGTTCTGTGAATGAGGAATCGCAGCGTGACCTCTACTGTTACTGCAGATGAAAACAGTGCGGGGGGATCTAGCTGGAGTCAGTAATGTGAAGGTAGCAGTTTATGTGGGTTTAAACTGGCCATTGACCCGTTCCTCTGTGAGAATAGCTGCGGTAGAAGCAGGCTTATGTGCTCCGAGCTGCTGTCTGTCTGCGCAGAGTGACCGGCGCTGAGTCGAAAGCAGAAAAATGGTGAGTAAACCAGGACGTAATAAATATAGTGCTCACTCTATCTTCATGAAGCAAACGTCTTTCTTTTCCTCACATACATTACTTCGTCTCCTGTCTGTCTGTCTGTCTGAGCTGCCGTTTATGAACAGGGCCGTTAAAATCTATGCACAGGTCTCCACAGTTAAACCTGGGGCGCGTCTCAAATTGTCCTCTTGCTCCCTACATAGTGCACTAGGTCCGTATAGTTATATATTTGATTCTATAGCCAAATTAGAGTATAAAGTATGATTTGTAATTACGTGAACTGTACATTTCTACTGTCTGTCTAACATATTCAGTCCTGTTTCTAGTGCAGCCTGTAGGTTCATTACATATGCAGCACACTACATAGGCATCTCTCAGCAAATTGGCACTGAGCCATGTTCTCAATCTCTGAGCACTGTACAGCCAGGCTAGGTTTAGCTAATGGCACTTAAAAAGGTTTCTCTTTGCAGTTCTCACTCCTTCTCTTCTTTTCATAGAATGGTTACCGAAAAACCGTAGCGTAATATATACTTAACTAGACAAGAGTATTTAAAAGCCTTAAGTTTGGTTTAGCTAGGTGTTTTGCTGTGAAGTTTCGAAGCTAATACATTAGCCAAAATACACTGTATTTCATTGTGATAGTGTTGCTTTATTTTAGCCTTGTAACGTTACGTTCAGAGATAAAACTAATGTTTCCTCACAACTTTATGAATAATATATGCTAAGATTTCTAACTTAAATTACTGTATGATGTATTTAACCTAGTTAAGTTGAATAGTCAGTTGAATACAGATTTTTGGGAAAGTATTTTAGTACCAATTTTCCTTCTTATATTATATTATGTAATGATAACAGAGCATTCTCAATAGCCCCACTTTTCCCAACTATGGATGACATTGGTTGCTCAGGTGGAGGTGTAATGAAGGCGTCACCATCCACTTCAAGGTTGTCTTTGACCTTAAGATGCCCTCCATGTTTAAGACACTGTGTTTGCACTGTGTTCAAATGATGATAAGCACACATTAAGGCTTAGTTGTGTTATTTGGTTTTGTGTATAATCCTAGAAAACCTTACTGTTTTAGTCAGCCAGGCAGGCACATATGCTAGGTGTCAGAGATGGTACATCATTTTGAGAGTCTATATGGAGATTACTGTTTCTAATCTATGAAGTATTTTTTGATATTGTTGCATTCATAAATATCTCCAAATATTAGAAGTGTGACAAAATAGCACAGCATGTTGTTATTATTATTATTATTATTATTATTATTATTATTATTATGTTGTAACATACTTATTTTAACTCATTTAGTAAACAACAAACACACTGCTCCACGCTGACTCCAACTTTGCGCCCAGACATTCGAGTCTTTAACAGAGGGAACACACTTCACTGGCCACTCTTCCCACTACTGCCCCAACACGCCAATCATATATGCAGAGGGCATGAGGACTGGTACTGTGCCACAATGCTGCATGGTATCATACTGTATATTGATATGTATTGTGTCATATCATTTTATATTGTGGCTAGCAAATTAGGTTGTCGCTTGTGTGCAACACTGGCTTTCATTTAATGTTTATATGCTTCACTGTGCTACTCTAAATACTCAGGTATAATACTTGGGTAAGTGCTTCAGTAAACTCAAGATGAAAATATTAACACATTAACCCAAGTGCTGTATCAAGACACCACCAATGTGTTGCCCTCGTGCCCAATTATTTGTGTTAATATACTTAAATAGATGTTTAAAAATTGTCTTCCCAGCCTTGAGTTGCTTTAATATCTGTTGTAAGAACCAGAACCATCTACACTGTAGCGTGGTTTGCTTTGAGTAAGTGATGAGGAAACATTGCATTTGTCTGTTGTATATTGGTAGTTACTGGTAGTTCATCTGGTTTAAAGAACAGGTGACTGCACACAGAATATATGTATACACTGTATGTTTATGAATGGGTAATGTATCGTGTTACAGTAAACACTGTGTCTGCAAAGTCAAGTGCCGTTTCTAGAGGGCCCAGTGATTTTACCTGATTCAGCCCATGAAGGACTCAGTATTTAGCTAATGAAATGCCATATTAGACACAATCATAGTTATTGTAGGTTATTAAAAACATTGAATGCATGCTGACCATTTAACATTATTACAATAAGTATTATCAGTGTTGACGCATGCTGTCAAATTGCTGGCATGCAGACATTCCTCAGACTGGGGTGTAACTACTAAAAATGCAATACACAGTGATTACTTTTTTAACGTAATAAAGTCTCATTGTGGAATCCCTCCAAATATAATTCCACAGAACATCGTAATAAGAGGAATACAATGGCAAGTATGGGTCACTCATGTTTAGTCTGTGTCTGGTTCTAGGTTTAGAGGCCTACCACTGAGAGTCATGTCTTTGGTGACACAAGTCTGTATTCTTTAGACAAAAGTCTACCTATGTTTATCAATTTTTTGAGAACTGTACAGATTTCTGTGCACCATTCAAGTCATGTGATTTGAATTAGTTAAGATTTGTATATGAGTGGATAATTTTGGAAATTCTTTTAGATAAATTTTCCATATATTAACATATCTCCACCACCATCACAACACAGGGAAACCTATGGGGAAATACTGGTAATGTTTATTCTTTCCACATATAGCATGTTTCCATACACATAACAAAAATTCATTCATTCATTCATTCATTCATTCATTCATTCATTCATTCATTCTCTGTAACCGCTTTTCCAATTCAGGGGTGCGGTGGGTCCAGAGCCTACCTGGAATCATTGGGCGCAAGGCAGGAATACACCTTGGAGTGGACGCCAGTCCTTCACAGGGCAACACACACACATGCACTCACACATTCACACCTACGGACACTTTTGAGTCGCCAATTCACCTACCAACATGTGTTTTTGGACTGTGGGAGGAAACCCACGCGGACACGGAGAGAACACACCACACTCCTCACAGACAGTCACCCGGAGGAAACCCACGCAGACACGGAGAACACACCACACTCCTCACAGACAGTCACCCGGAGGAAACCCACGCAGACACAGGGAGAACACACCACACTCCTCACAGACAGTCACCCGGAGGAAACCCACGCGGACACAGGGAGAACACACCACACTCCTCACAGACAGTCACCCGGAGGAAACCCATGCGGACACAGGGAGAACACACCAAACTCCTCACAGCATAACAAATATCTTTGTTTTTTTTGTTTTTTTCATGGGCACAATCTTCCATTGTGCCCATGTGCTGTCTGCAAGCTTGTGGTCTGTCAGACAATAATTACCCATATCAAGCCCACAATTTCTCATTGTTATCCTTAATCATTCTTGTTAGGAGATCACATCTGGCATTTCATTCATTATCCAAATAAGCATCTGATTCTCTGCAGATTGTTACTATTGTTACACGTTTGCATGCTTCTGGTTGTGTCGCTGACACACAGATCCAGAGTCTCAGGGCCTGGGGTCCAATCCCTGTCTCTAGTAATTTTCTGAGGAGTTAATTGTGTGTACCCTATGTCTGCATGGATTTCCCTCTGGACGGTTTCCTCCCACACCCCAAAAAACACGTATTTGTAAGTGGATTAGAAGTGAAAATTCTCTACACACTTACGATGGAGATGTTGAGATTGATGCACTGAGACTTTCCAAGATGTGTTCCTGTTTTGTGCCCAATAATGCTGTGTAGGTTCCTGATCAGGATAAATCATTTGCAGATAGCGAATGAATGTTGCTACTTTGCATAGTAGATATGACTGGGAATGTGTTATATGCGTTCATTTATTGAGAGTTTAGGTTAAATAAAGCTAAAATTCTGACAAAAAATGGTCAACTAGCTAATTCTTGAAAATTGACTGGTGCACCTTTTACCTCTTTTTTTCCTCCCTCATAAAATGCATTAAGTAACAATACTTGTTTTCTGAAAGCACTACACAACAGCTCATCTTAAGAACACTCCTAAATGACAACATGCCAAGGATCCCAACCTATCTTTTTGCAAGTTGCTGATGCTGTGATCTCCTCTGGCCCAGGCCTAATTTGTGAAGAAGGGCCTGGCAATTGAGCTCTTGGACCTGCTGCTTATCTGCACAGGCCCCCCTCAGACCTCATTTGGCCCCTGTGTATTTTGTGTCAGTGCTACTGAGGGCAGATAGTGTACCCATGCTGCTTCAATTTTCCCCTCTGGAACTAGCCCCTTATGGGCCTCTTGGAGTCCCTTATAGTAATGGGTCAGGCCCAGCCCTCCCACTTACCTCTGGGTGAGTGTTCGTGTGGCCAAGAGAGACCCATATTTTCTGTGACACACATATTATATAGATGTGTCTGTTGTATTTCTAGATTGATAGAGCACTCTCCTAAAAGTTTTGGCTGGGCAAAATGAAATTGCTTCCAAAATGGTGCCACTGCTGCCTGATGAACACTTCAGTTGCTGTTGTTCTTGGTTTAGGGGTGTCTTTTTCTACTAAGGTTTGTGACGTTTAAGAATGCTTCTGCATTCTTCTTGAGCCAATACTCAATATACGGCTCAACCCTCTTTGGTTTGCTGTTCAGTCAGTTCAGTCAAGCAAATGCATTCTGTACCTGCTAGGCCATGTTGATGTAGCACAGAGAAATAGGCCTGGCGTTGTTTTGCAGAAATAATGTTGCATTTCTTGGTGTAGCAGTGTTATGTCATAAACTTTTTCCAAAGTACAGTCACGTACTTCTTTAACAGTGTTGGCTTACAAATACAGAGGTGACCTCAATTTTAAAAAATAAATATTAGTACAGTGTATGTTAAAATATATTGAAGTCTTGCACTGAACATTATAAATATTGTTGTTGAACTGTTTAACAGTCACAAAGTTTGGCTCAGAGTGGTGAACTTAAATCTTTCTTTGCTTTTGTGGAAGCTCATTCACCTGCTTATTATGGAATGTTTTAAGATTCAACTGTATCTTGAATATTCTATGAACTTTTCACTCTTATTTTGCCAATTTTTGGATTGTGCTGCGGGCATCAACTTCTACATTTTTTTAAAAATATTTTTTTACAAAAATAAAAAAAATTCAACTGTTCAATAAAAACACGGGAAAAATAGGAATAATAACACATCACAGATTCTATTTTTATTGCATTGTACAAACAGTCCCAACTTTTCTGCAAATTAAAAAAAAAAAAGCCAGTTTTAGTTAAAATAATACAGGCTAAGCATGTCAAATTATTGGTTCAACCTTGAGGATGTAATGTATTTCAAGCCATAACACTGCTTTAATATATAATGGTGTAATTGTATTACTTGTATTTTGTCCATGTCATGCAACCCTATTAGATAGACTTAATTGTGCAAATGGTTGCTTGGCTTAGACAGCTTCTTGAGTGAAAGAACCTGAATAGCAGTAATATGTTGTTGAACCTATGACTCTAATGGTTATTTGCCTCTTGTAATGGATTCAGCCTCCTAGGACATGTCATATTATGTTTCTATATTTTATTTTATTTTTTTTTAAATAACTACATATTGTTCTTGTACCTTCATAGTTGTAGCTGGGGTACTTTTTTAGAGTTAGTATTTAATCCTTAAAAACAGAATGTGCAGCGAGCACAGGGTGGTATACTTAAATGTTTATGGTACATTCGCGCTGGATGAGACTTCTTGGGGAATATAACAGAGATGGAATTGGCTACTTGATTCATGTACTGCCGTCACACATTCTGGATCATACACAGCAGGGCTACTAGATTATTTTAGACGGTCACTTCTGTTTGAACAGCTGTCCCAGCAATATCTACTTACAACCACCAGAAACATCTGTCCACTGGCAGCCCAATGAAATGGTGTATTTGGACAGGATTAAAATCACTGAGACACTCTTGTAGTAAATACTCTACCCCATGTCCACGAGTCAAACTAATCCATTCCGGATAAGGCTTAACACTGTTTTGTCAAAGCATTTAGAGAGTGTTGAAAGTGATGGAAGTTTGTGTTTTGTAAATAACAAATCTGAGGCTGTTAACTATGCTTTCATGAATTTTCTGTGAGTTAACAGATAGGTATCAGCAAATCAACACAAATGTAAAATGGACATAAGTCTATTCATTGCATAGAAAAGACTGGAAACATGCTTAATTGACTCCCTTGTATTAATTAAATAAGTATGCATTGTGGTAGTTTGTGGCTGAGCAGAAAAAGAAACAAATGGATCAATTCTTTCATCTGTATTTCGGACACTAGATGTGTCTGGGTCATTCACATGGACTTGAACACCTGTGACTTCATTGATGATTTTCTCTTCCACCGGACCAGAGTGGCTTGCTAGCCATGTTGTCATAAAATCCCTGTGATTTCTGAAGTGGCTAGCCAAGCACATAGCAATTTGCAGAGATCAGCGGTAATTTGAATGCAGGTTCCTGTCTCTCCATCAAGTGCAGGACACCAACTGTGCCTCACTGGTGTGGATGGTAAGATTGCCCAGCAAAGGCAGCAGTCCTCCCACACTAGCTGGAGCAGTTTGATGCTGTGTTGAAATGGCATTTATGGTTTTTGGTACTTGACTGAGAAACTCCAGAAAATTTGCAATATGCAGTCTGTTTTCCAACTGAAATTGCTGTCTTTTATATTGCCTCAGCAGGCTGTCTGAAATGCAGTAAGAATTTTTGCTTTTCACTAAAAAAACACTGGCTAATGACCTCTGCTGATATCTGAGAATGTTTCACTCCATAACTCTACGGTGCTATTCAAACAATTCTACCATTTTTTTCATCTTCAAGCATTTACAAGAATTTTAAATGAAGCAGTATTTTTTTTAATTGAAATGTACCCAATGATATAAATGGCTTGATATTTCCCCTTATTACATGTAAATTAGTTCATGTTAAATTTAATTTAATTGGAAACAAATTCAGTCAAATGCTTGTTTAGCTATAACTTCATCAATAATGTCCATAAATCAGTGTAAAAATATTATTAGCCTACTTTTTATTTATGTGTTAATTTTCGTACTGTGCTTTTCCCCCTAGGGTGTGATCAGCGTGCAGCTGGTGGTTACCATGGTAATGGCCTGCGTGATTCAGAAAATTATACCTCACTACTCCTTTGCAAGATGGCTCCTTTGCAGTGGCAGGTAATGAGGAAATGCTTTGGATCCTGTTGTGTAGCTCAAGTGACCCTTGCATTGCTCTAACTAACATCGCATCCTGGCACTTTTATTTCAAAGGCAGGTTCCTCAGGAATCAGCATGATCTACTTTTGCGCAAGTCACTTGCTTTTATTGTTAGTTTTAAGGGCCTACCAAAGATGCAACATTATGGCTTATCAGTAAACCAAAAGGCAGCATCAAAAAGTGGAATAACCCGAGAGGACCACCATGAGCCACGCCTGCTTTCCCCTAATTAGCGCCATATGTGTTTAGAGTAAACAGCTCCTCGGAACTGGCTCAATAATTCATGAGTACTTGTTTTTGGATGTATCCCCCCCCCCCTCCCTGGCTCAAGCACAGGACTTGGAAGTTTTGCCCTGGAGAGTTCCATAATTAAGTTTTCATTAATGAATAAATAAAGATAAAAACAACTGAAACCAGCACAGCCCTCTCAGGGCTTGTGACAAGATGGTTTCCAAAGAATGTTGAGGAGGTTGTGCTAAATGTTTATCTTTTACCTCTGCAAATAATATTAGCTAATTTTGCATCATTACTCTTTCCTAACCTCTTTATATTGTGTTTCATGTCTTAGTCTGCGCTGGTACCAGCATCCCACGGAAGATGAGTTAAGGAGTTTGGCTGGAAAACACCAGAAATTAGGGAAGAGCAAGAAGGACAGGTCTGTAGAAGCATTTCCTTTTATCTTTTAGCTTGTCTTTTGCTAGCCTCTTGAATTGCAGAGCTGAGATTTAGCCCTAAATATATGTTGTTCACCATCACAGTAAAAGTGTACCTTTTAATATGCTAATTATGGCTAATTCAACTGCTAATTATGGCTAATTCACAGAGTATGGGCTTACTTCTATTGATCTGAAGATGCGCACTGAAGATCAAGTGTGTTGTTCTAATAATTCCTTTAAAAAGCAGATGAGGCTGTATACACCTACCTTTTTATTATTTCCAGTTTTGTTATGTCCACCTTCTGTTGTCATGTAAAAGCCCTCCTCTGCTCTTTGGAGGGCTCCCGCACAATTTCGTCAAGCAGGTACCCAGAGATCAAACGAAAGGAGCCAGTGATTCCTACAGTGCCATTATACTTGGGCCATGTTGAGGCCTAGAAAACTCTTTGGGACAGCTGGTCCAGAGCAATGGGGTAGAGAGCTCAAACACTGGCTCCTGTTGATCCTTGAGGCCCATGGACACACCCCTTCCCCTTCCAGTACCCCGCTGTTCCCAGCAGACTCAACATTCATCCTCACACTCAGTCCCTTCTCATGCAAACAGCCTGAGCACTAGGGGGAAATATTTGATTTGACCATTGTATAGAATAAAGCTATTTTTTTAAAAGCAAGAAATGTACTAATCCTCAGTGTATAAAAAAAAGTGTAAACACTGATGTGCAGCCCAGACTGAGCAAATCTGTCTATGATGTTTTGGGCCTGAGAGAATACCAATCAAACATTTCATATTTGACGTGTTCCTTTTATGTTCTATGAAACTATTATTGCTAAATAATGCCTTTTTGATGCTTGAGAGAGGAATTTGTGAAGTTTTGTTGTGAATTCTCCTCTCCAATTCTTGCAGTCCTCTACCTCTCACAGTATAATTGCCAGCAATTTTTGGATCTGAGGCAATGCAACTCTAACACAAGTCTTGTCGCTTGAAATAAAGTTATATTTCCTTTGCTGTCACCCCTGAAAAATCGCTAGCACCTCAGTTGCATTAAAGAGAAACTATTTCTACTTCATGTTGCTGGTTGGTGTTTGGTATCCAGTGATCTTGAAAAGAAAATAATGGCATCACCATCATGTGAGCACACCAGAATCTGTTTCATAAAAAGGTGGGGAACTGTATAGGTCTCCGTATCAGTAATTGGATTTTGTCAAGCTGTGACTTATTGATACGGCCTATATTACAAACCTGGAAGCCAGTTTGCCTTGTAGGTATCTCTATTCAAGGAGGGAATTTTGTAAATATGATGTCATATTCCTCTGTTTTGAAATATGATTGCCTTGTTGATTACAACTGGTTTGCATTCAGATCAACTGGCATAATAATAATTTAATCACTCCAAACTAACTGTTGCAATATTGGTTGCATGAATGCTGCTTTATTTAACTCTGACTGCAACATGTCATGAATATCTTTCATTTTTTGTTGCAATTCTAGGAAATATAATGGGCACATAGACAAGCCAGTGACCATTCCCAAGGACATCGACCTCCAGCTGGAAACAAAATGTATTGCAGAAGTGGACACTCTAGGTATATACAATGCTGTCTACTTCAGATCATTAGATGTTATTATTATATATGCCGAGTTGTTGTCTACTCTGAAGATCTCATCAGTCATTTTTTTCTGCTAGCTCTGCACTACTTCCCAGAGTTTCAGTGGCTGGTGGACTTCACTGTGGCTGCAACAGCAGTGTACCTCATCACTGAGCTGTATTTCTGCATGGCTGAGCCAAGTGGAGAGATGAACATCAGTGTCGTATGGAGTCTGCTGGTGCTGGCCTTTGTCGTGTATCCTTCATAACAGCAACGTTGAATATTTCACTCTGGTTGAAGCCTAGCGTGGAGTTCTGTAGCTCTCGATCTAAAAGGATCCAAAGAATCTTTAGTCTTGAATCTGCACATGTCCTCAGACCAACAAATAAGTAATCTACAGGATATCCTATGTTTTTTCATATGCATGGATTTAAAGTGCTGTGGAGTATATGAATATTGTGAAATATTTTTTACCTCAGAAGTTCACTAATCCTGCTGTTTACTTTAATGCCAGATGAAAGAAGAAAATGCTGTCTAACATCACATCAGTTTTACTGGATTAAAATATTCCTAAGCGGTGAATTTGGTCACAATATTTATTCCACTTATGCCTGAGGTATGGGCAGATAACAGACTAATGTTAGCACATTTTGCAGGGTCCATATAAACTAAACCTCTGTTTATCCACAGAAATAGATTTCCTTAAGCATCTAAAGTGGATAAGATTTATGAAAAATACACAAATACCCAAAAGGTTATGTGATACACGCTGAATGATCACTGGATTAGGAACACCTGCCCTGTATCTACACTCATTGCTCATTTTATCAGCACCACTGACCATACAGAAGTATTTTGTTGTTTTAAATACTGTAACTCGCCTGCTCTTCAGTTATTAGGACCCCCACAGTACCACCGCAGAGCAGATATTATTTGGGTGGTGGGGCATTCTCAGTGCTGCAGTGACACAGACCTGTTGGTGGTAAGTTAGTGTATGTTATTGTTAGTTCATGTTAGTGTAGTGTATGTTTAAACCTCTCAATGTCACTGCTGAACCGAGAATTGTTCACCAACCACTAATATCCAGGCCACTGTGCGCGGCACCCTTTGTCCACTGATGGAGTAGAGAATAACACAACATGAGCTTCTGTCTCTGACTTCTTAGCAAGGTAGGTGTGTCTAAGAATGTGGACAGTGAATAAACGGTGTTTAAAAACTCCAGCAGCACTGTCGTTTCTGATCACACCAGCGCAGCATACACTCACACCACCACCAAGTCAGTGTCAGATTATACCTGCACTGTGGGGGTCCTGACATTTTCAAGAGCAGGGTGAAATGAGGATAAGAAATTATACAGAGAAACAGATGGACTACAGTCTGTAAATTCAGGACTACAAAGTGCTCCTGTGTGGTCAGTGGAGCTGAAAAAATGGACAATGAGTGTAGATACAAGGTAGGTGTTGACAATCCAGATCGATGTCTACTGAAACTGTAAGGAATTAGAATTTATGATGTAAAATATTGGCCAAATATTACTATATTTTATATGAACTGCCAGTGATACACATATATAAATATGTATATATTATTTGCTCAGTGACAGTTTTCTTATTTGGAATTTCAGTACATTGGTATGAAAATTAATCAGACTCTCTTAAAGCTAAAGGGGGTTCCTCTGAATTTCTGTAGCATTATATATCTCATAAAAAATAATAAATAAAACCTTGTTTGAGCTTTTTATGTTTCCCTTGGTAGAGTCCACCCTCTGTCAATGCCTGACGAAAGAATACAAATGACCAAAATGTAAAGCAGTTTCATGCCTTTGTAAGCCCATGTGTGCACTACCTGCCGATAAGATGCACACTAAGATATATAACAATTGTTATTAATAAGATGCATACCTCTGTGTTCCTGCTAATAATCATGAGTGAAAATATTTGCCGTTCGCTTTTTCAAAAGATGAATGGACAACAGAAAGTGTGCTGTTGAGTTTCTTTAAGGCTTTGTACTCAGACATAATTCTGAGAATACGTGTAATATGCGATTCCTTCAGTATGTACATGTTTAAAAACAACCTCCTCTTTGAAAGAAGTTCCATTTATGCAGTCAGAAAGCAGTTGGGTGAAATGCAGGCCTCGGCCACTATGTGATGTAAGGCCCCCGAGTCAGCACCTGTTGCCTCTTACCCGCTACTTTTCTTCCTCGCTGGCCGTTAAATCACACACATTAACCCCGGCACAGTCCACGAGGATCAATCTCTCGGTGGCTATATGCATTGCCCCTCACCCACTCACTGCCTGCTACTGAAGATTGGACACCCAATTTTCATGGCCCACCAGACTGATTTGCCTGGGAAAAAGGACGGAGGGAATGGGGAAAGAGGGAGGCTGGCTGGCGGGATGATGAAGATGATGAGGATGATGATAGGCCTGTGTGAGTGCAAATGGATGGACGTGGTCAGGAAGGAGCCATTTTTTACCCTCCTGGCTTGCTCCAGAGAGAATGTGATGGAGAAATGACCTTGTCAAAGTGATGGTCACCAAGACATTTCCTTAGATGGCCTTCTACGGTCCTCCATGATTTTGCACTATGCAACCACATGATTGACCCCGGACCAGTGTAATCAGCTGCAGTAGATTCGGGCATGCTGGCCTTATGAGAGGACACATCTGGACATCTTCCCACTGATAATAGGCTTTATCTTGTCTTTCACTTTTTAAAAGTGAATGATTTAATTTGGTAGCTGGGTCTTCAGCTTGGAGAATGTGATTTTGGCACGTTTGATTTGATGTAGCTTGCTTTTGTGTAACTCATTTCCTTTGGCAGGGTTTTTAATAGGGAGTCCAAAAGCTACAAATTTTTGGTGGCCATTATCAGATGAAGCTGATTTAGATGTATTGCATCTCCAAAGTGGTCTATAGTAATGGAAAGTAGTCAACTAGACGGCTTCCCTGAAAGCACAGCTGCTGGACCCAATCAAAGGCTACTGCTCTGCTCAGGGGGCTACAGATCCCTTTGAGCCCATGTTAATGTAGGATCAAAAAGTTTTGAGCCTCAAGTGGAGCTTTGGATTTGTAGGATTCAACAGGTATTACAGTGTATCGGTTAGCACTTAACTTTCTCAGCAGTAGGTTATCTCAGATTTAGATATTGCACAGTGCGAAAAGATCCTATTGCCCAGATGAGTCCCATGAACACAAGGAATAGAGTTTTTTAGGTGTGAAAATAAGCATAAACAATAAAAGTTAGAAGCTTGTCATCACTCCAGAGAACGCAGTTTCACAGCTCTGTTTTTTTTTTCTCGCTGATGCTTAGTACTGGCCATTGTGATCTTTGTATCAGTGTCCCATTCGGTTAACAAAGCTTATATATACAAACAGTTGGTGCACATTTAAACATGTGTCAGTAATGAGTGCACCTTGAAAAAAGCAGATATGAATTCACTTATTAAAAGGGGTGCCTGGTTATATAGTGTCTTCATTATACAAGCATTCCTTAACACGATTTACTCAGAAAGATCCTCTTCTCCCTCACGGCTCATTACTTTAAGCTGGAGGAAGGTGGGGAGCGCTCTCTCTGCATCACTTTTGCCTTCTTCTTCTTTGTCAAAGCCATGGCCATCCTTATTGTTACTGAGAACTACCTGGAGTTTGGACTTGAAACTGGTAAAACCATTTTTTTCTGTGTTTGTCTTTGACTTGCTGTGTGTCAATCTCAGTAAATGTTTTAAATTTAGTTCTGTTCATACAGGGTCACATCCTACTTGGTTTTCAAAAGGAGCAAAGCTTTAGTTATTGGGGGTCCCAAGTAGCCCAGCTATGTAAACAATACATTTTGATAATAAATAGTTGTATGCAAAAATAAAACCAAATTAAATACAGGTTTGAGACCATAGCATACTGTGCATGTACTATTTGATTCCAAGACTGGCACATTTTATTTAACCTCAGTTTCCTCATACAAGTTGTCCAAAACCAGAATTTTAAATTTGATATAATTGATATAGTTCATGTTCCTATTAATAAATAAATAATCATTATTGGAATAACTGGGTTTTCCGCAGTGCTTTACAGTTGGGGCCCTTCATGCCCTTCGTGGCCACCCAGTGTCGTACCCCCCCAACCCCCCAACCCCCAAAGGTGCAATTCGTTCAGTTGCATGTGGCTTTTTGCTATGTCCAGTGATCCATTATTAATCAATCCATTGTAGAAAACACTCAATAATAAGAGCTCCATCAAAGTTCTGTGACTCGTTTAATCTGTTATTCCTCAGTTTTCAGTCACAAACACACGTTCTGAAGTATAATCCAGTGTTTAAGGCGAGCAGTGTGTCGTCTCAGAGTTTCCCCATGGCTGTGTGTACACGAGGTCAGAGCATGTGCAGCATGTGCTTGTAAACAATGATTTGAATCATTGATTTGCGTTTGAACTTGATTTGTGAACTGATTCACTCAATGTATCAACTCTACTACTTGGCCACTATGTTCTGCTCCAAAACTAAAACATTGATTTTAATTAATTAGGTTTGTTAATAAGGTGATGAATCAAGGAAGGTGTGTTGGTAGTCACCATTAGGATTGGGGAACATTTTATTACACTGTCATGCCAAAAAGCCTGCAGGTTTTTAAGGAAATAAAATATTTGACACAATAATAATGTTCTTAAAGTACTGTGACGAAAAGCCTGTATTTATAGCTTTTTTTGTGTTATTCAGGTTTTGCAAATTTCTCTGAAAGTGCTGTGCAGTTTCTGGAGAACCAAGGCCTTGAATCCCAGTGAGTTTTGTGTGTGTGTGTGTGTGTGTGTGTGTGTGTGTGTGTGTGTGTGTGTGTGTGTGTGTGTGAGTGAGTGTGTGCATTGAACTCTGCTAGTGTGTCAGGCTCTGTTAGTTTGTGTCTGTGACTCTTTACATGTGTATGTGTGTTTTCTGTCTCTGTGTGTGTCTGTGTGTAATCCTGCTGTGAAAAAGCTTTGCTTTCTGTCTGTTTCTCTCCAGGGGTCCTATATCCAAACTGACCTTTAAGCTGATTCTGGCTCTGCTCTGCTCTCTGATTGGAGCGTTCCTCACATTCCCCGGTCTGCGATTGGCCCAGATGCATCTTGATGCCCTCACCCTGAACACTGGCAAATTCACACAGTGAGTGCCTTTAGAAACTTAAAATTAATAGAATAGACGTTTTATTTTGCCATTTAAATCGATTGCATAGTGTGAACACTGAAGTTTTCAAATGATCAGCACCAAAAAAAAAACTCACTCTAGCGTTCCTTCGGCCTTCCAGCTTGATTATACTTACCATTACAATTTCTTTTTTGTTTGTTCAGCATCTTTTGGGAGTTATCCTGAATTATGAAGCCAGTATCTTCAAATAATTAGCATAAAATTTTGCCTTTGTAAAATCTTAGAAAGCTCTTTGATTACTATGTCCTAATTACCCTGTTCTATCACTTCCTGACCAATGTTTTATACATATTTTACAACAGACTCATTCCAATTTCCAGAGCAATGTTTCCAGTTGTCCAGCCGGCTCATTTTATAGCGGCAAAAACGACCTGGACACTGTAACCACATTAGCATTTGCACATAATTCTCCACAGTCCACCTGCACATGACCTCTGCCTCATGTAGTCAGCAGATGAATACTATTACAGATGGACCTGGTCTCCATTTCAGCCTGCGTCAGGCACTGGGGCGTGTGTCATGGGAGAGGTTGGCGATGAGGGTCAGGAACTCCCCACTAGCCTCAGCTAATCCACTTCAGTATGGCCAGCTCTCCAGACCCATATCCATTTCACTCCACAGCTTATAGTTACTCCTTTCTGTAGCCCGGATTACCCCCAACCTATTCCCTGTCCTTTTTCTTAAAATCCACAGTCTCTACCACTCTTCTTGGCCTAAGCCTGAGCTTGAGCCCCTTGTTCAGTGTTCCTCTCTGGGTTTTACTATTAAACAGTAATGCTCCAAGGACCTGTTGAAAATTGATATAGTTCATGTTCCTATTAATAAATAAATAATCATTATTGGAATAACTGGGTTTTCCGCAGTGCTTTACAGTTGGGGCCCTTCATGCCCTTCGTGGCCACCCAGTGTCGTACCCCCCCAACCCCCCAACCCTTGTTCAGTGTTCCTCTCTGGGTTTTACTATTAAACAGTAATGCTCCAAGGACCTGTTGAAAATCGATGCTTGAGGCCATGTGTTTTAGAGGCATTCTTGATATGAGAGAGTGAGGATGTGTATATTTGATGTTTCTTTGTCGTTTTTTTTCTGGTGGTTTTGCAGGACTTTGCTGCATATCAACTTTTTGGCCCCTTTAATAATGGTCCTGTTGTGGGTGAAGCCTATCACCAAGGATTACATAATGAATCCCACACTGGGGAAAGAAAGTGTGCCTTTGTAAGTTGCATATTTCACATCGGTATTTTTTAGCTGTGATGCTGTGAACTTTAATATTTGAAATCTTGAATGTATTATTTTACTTTGAGGGAATAAAATAATAAGGAAGTGTCAAGAAACCAGTGATTTCTTTTTTTTTTTTAACAAGCTTTACAACAGTGAAGCTTAACACAATTTTGGACCATGGTTAAATTGCTTTTACTACCTGCTGTTAATTCTATGGTTCTTTAGCCATATACAAAGACTTACTTACCTGCAGTAATAGACATGTCATTTCAGAACATCCATAGGAGTAAGGTGCCAAAACTGTCACCTGGGGGGTACAATTAACAAGGAAAACGTGAGCAATGTCACGTTTGCTCTATTATTTTTGATCATTATTCAAAACTATCATTCTTTAAAATCAAAACAAAAGGGTACATAACAAGTAAAAGAAAGCCTAAAATACATGTAATTATTCAAATATTAGTTTTTTGCCATTTTTCGAAAATTGGCCTAAGCTCTTGGTGTATATTCCAATACTTTAGACTTTAAACTACTACAATATAAAATAAAGTGTAATGGGAAATGTATATTGTTACTTTTACAGAGCAGAGATTAGAGGAATGCATACCTGAATGATGTCTTCTTAAAAAAGCAAAAAATCATTGCTGTTCACAAATAGATAAATATTAATTTAACATTGGTGTAATACCCAGGATGTCAGAGAAGACGTATGATACACTGCGTCTGTGGGTCATTTTGCTGCTGTGTGCGCTGAGGTTGGCCATGATGCGGCACCACCTGCAGGCTTACCTCAACCTGGCCAAGAAGGGCGTGGAGCAGATGAAGAAAGAAGCAGGTCGCATCAGCACAGTGGACCTGCAAAAAATGGTGAGTGGGTAGATGCATCCCTTTATCCTGTGTTGTTTGTCTAACAGGATCATCCTGAACCCTCAGATTGATTTTTTTGATGATACAGCATTCTGTGTGTTGCTTTAATGAATAGGTATAGAGTGTGTCGTATTGAAGAATATTTTCAAGAACACGTTTTCTTATCTCAACACTTTTTGTAAAAATGTGATATGTGTAAGTACGTGATAATGAAGGTGATCTCAGGAAATGATCGGGAATAACATGGTGAATGCCACTTGTTTTTAACTGTGTAGTCAAGTTGTGAATTGACGTTTTTAAAGTCTCACGGAACCCGAATCTTGGTTTTCTCTCGATTGTCTTCAAATTAAATGAATTTTATTTCTTTGGGCCCACAGTAAACATGTGCAAATATGTCTTTTGCACCCGTTTCACAAGTCAATCAAACACAATCACAATCAATGTCTACTGTGTTTCACCAGTGTTTCTCTCGTTTTGATATAAAATGGGAGGTCTTAATAGAGGCTTGTGTAAGCATTCCCTAAACAAGCAGAAGGCTGACATAGTTATCACGCAACATAAGCAAAAATATTTGTATATGAGAAATGAAGTAACGTGTGATGAGCCTTATGCTTTTTGCTGTGTACATTTACTATGTTTAACAAAAATACATTTACTTTGTCTAATGTAAATGTGTACATTAATGCAAATATTGAATAAAATATTGCTAAAAACTGTATTTTGGATTGTGAAACAAAGCACATTCAGCTTTCCATACGAGTCAGTGATAGAGGGCTCTCATTCCCAAAAATGTTTATTGGAGTATGAGGACCACTCCCTGATGAGCGAATTTGTCATTCTTTGATGAGTATTTAATGTCATATTTCTATTTTGTTTGTCCCATTTAATCTTTATTGGATTTTTAACATAAAAGTTTAGTACAGTGGAACCTCTATCTACGAACTTGATCCGTTCCGTGACCCGGTTTGTAAGTGGAAAAGTTTGTTTCTCGAGTCAATTTTCCCCATTTAAAATAATGGAAAAGTAATTGATGCGTTCCAGCCCCCACCCTGAAAGTCACCCTTTTTGCACGGATTTATGTTTACAACACTCTCAAATTAGTAAAAAATGGAGAGTAGCCGGGTGAATGTGGGGAGACGAAGCGTAGATACGGCTTAACTTAGCACGAATTTCGATGTCTGCTATTTACACTAATGCTAAATTGCTAAAGCTACAATTT
The DNA here is from genome assembly GCF_029633855.1 of Hoplias malabaricus. NCBI lineage: Eukaryota > Metazoa > Chordata > Actinopteri > Characiformes > Erythrinidae > Hoplias > Hoplias malabaricus. The sequence goes on from NC_089820.1 coordinate 19,735,271, forward strand.
GCTAATCTTAAACGCTCACTCAAGTCTGGGCGCTGGGAGACTCGTCTATTGGGGACAGAGGCCATTTCCAGCCGCCGGCTCGGCGGAGGCTCGGGTTTGTTTCTAGAGTCATGGTTCGTTGGTGGAGGCAAAAAATATTCAAATACCCGGTTCGTATCTTGGAAAGTTCGTTAGTTTAGGTGTTCGTAAGTAGAGGTTCCACTGTATTATACTAAACATTTCAGTGATGTATGATGGGTCCCCATGGTCTTGAATGGTTAGATTGAACAATTTCTAGCAATATTTTTCATGAAAAAATTTGCTTAGATTTATAACATCCAAAAGAATGGTGAACAAACACATAAATAAACTCAAAGAAATATTTATAAATATGTAAACTTTATTACAAACTGTATTATTTGTCGTGTCCACTGCATGGACCCCTAAATGTTATCAGTGCCAAAGTCTTTCCTTTACCCGTTTCCACCGAGGCCCACTGTTTGTTTCAGTGAAGTGTATGACTTTTTTATATACTTCAATGAATTATTCCGGTGTAAAGCCATCATCGCATTTTCTCTGATGTTGCTACTGCAACAACTCCAACATTAAATGAGTGTCCAAATATTCTTTGCTGTGTTGACTGGTAAGATGGGAAAGAATCGCTGCCCCCACCAGACACAGGTGTCTAAATGTGTCCAGATGCCTACATCCATCGTTCGCTCAATATTGCTACATTACCATGGCAGCATCCCTCAATGGCGAAAATGTGTCGCTATGAAAAAGGATGGGGTGGTATTGTTGCCCTCAGAGCTCCAAAATGAGCCCACTATTTGGGCTTAGCAGAGACTCAGTTGAGATCAAAACCCCCAGCACTCCAAAGCTTGCACTGAGGAAAAGAGCCTGTTTGATGTGCCAAGCCATAAGTGAGGTTCACAAATGGCTGCGGCGGTGTCTGGTCTTACAGCCATCCGCAGAATTTATGAGTTTTCGCTCCCTTCTCCATAGTTAAGCTCCCACTGAACGTTCTCCATAAGTCTGTTTGATGAGCTCCTCTTGCCCTGAAGTAGCTTGTTTTTGAAGTGGATTTGTGTAAATGAGCTGTTTTTAACTGCAAATATGTTTTCTTCCCTTTTCTGCTCAGGTCGCACGTGTCTTTTACTACCTATGTGTGATAGCTCTTCAGTATGTGGCACCCCTGGTGATGCTGTTGCATACGACTTTGCTGCTAAAAACGTTAGGTGAGTAGATCGGATGTGTTCTTCAGCAATGTCCAGGTTCAAGGTGAAAATGGTTTACTTTGTTTCTGCGAGCGTCTAGGTTTTTTTTTTATCTTGGTTAAAACCATGTATTTTTGGTTTCCTCTCAGGTGGACATTCCTGGGGCATTTACCCCGAAGACAGTGGTTCACCGTGCGTTGTGAATGAGGACTTTCAGGCTGCCCCAGTGGGACAAGGAGGAGCACAAGCTCCACAAACGGTAGCCCAACTGTCTGTGGCTTTAGGGGGACTGAGGACCGTTTTCACCCCTTTGCTTTTTCGAGGCCTCCTCTCTTTTCTCACATGGTGGATCGCTGCCTGCTTGTTCTCCACATCCCTCTTCGGCCTCTTCTACCACCAGTACCTGATGGCTGCCTAGTAGTCCGCGAGGTGCCATGTGCCTCGAGAGCCACCACCTAGGCCAGTGCTAAAGCAGACAGGACTGCTCAGCTGAAGGCCCAGGAACTCCACTCTCCATCTCTCTCACGACCATATCAGAGTTCCTCTCTTTATGGGCTTCCTCCATGGACTTTGGTGTCCTTTTTTTAAAAAACGCTCAAGTTGAAGTTCGGGCAACTGTAACAAACAATAACAATAATAGTAATAACAATTAATGTCATTGCAATTTTCATAGAAGAAAAGAGGGGTTTCTCCTGAGGGGAAGGGGCCTATGCTGGGTTCAGACGACATGGCAGCGCTGAATAATCAGAGGGATACATTTATATGAGCCTTTTTGTTTGTTTGTTTGTTTGTTTTAAATACACTGAGGGAACTTTTGATGCGCATTGCTAATGATTATTGAGATACTGTATTTTTAGATCTGAGCTGAGTGGATGATAAATGATGAGAAAAAAAACAACAACACAATAACAGCAGGTTTTATAATTTTATTTTGTAAGTCGGTTTTTATGTTTGCCTCCTCCAAAGTAGAAACTCGGCTATGCTGTAGGGGCATCGGTCACCCCAGTGTTACAACCGAAGGAAGCATGTGTAATGGTGAAGGGGATAAGCACTAAAGCAGCGGTACATCGACTCTCGTCGGCCTTCATTAGAGAGGTGTGTACTAATTAAACGTGTGTTCTGTTTGTTTGGACTGCATGGACGTGGGGGCGGTTCTTAACCGGCCTCCCTGTATGAAGAGTCATGTGTAGCTGTAAAGACTGAGCTAATTTAACTGTGTTTGTGTATGAATGCGTACATGTGAGCAGACGAACGAGTGTTAACATAAAGACATCAATGCCTGCGGGCTGCAGCTGACCCCTGCTGCCGGCGGGCATAAATCTAAAAAGGGCATTTTGAACAAGAAAGGAGCTATCTTGGAAACGATCTAAAAAGCACTGGTCTGCGCTCTTCTCCCACCCCTCCTTTATCGTTTAACTGGTCAAACATTTCGCTTTGAATCTAAGGTCCAGCGTGATCAAACGGAGCCCGCGAGCGCGCTCCACATGTTCCCGTGTCGCCCCTATTGATTTGCTGTCATGGATCTAGTATTCGGATTGATTTCCGTTTAGCTTTTATATTAAGGTGCCAAGTACGCTTGTAACCCCTAATCTGTTGTGAGTGTAACATCTGCTTGTGTCCATTCTCAGTGATTGCACCATATGGCCTGCTGTGAATTGTAAGTGTTAACACTCAGATGTACTCTTCATTGTACAAGCAATGGTGAGAGAGGGGAAAAAAACTCATGGCTTCTTTACAAAGAGAGTTAATGTGTTTCATGTACCACAGTAGAGTGGTGCATAAAGTTGAAGTATACTGAATTAATGAAGCATCAGCCTGTAAAAAAAACATGGGTTTTGCACTACAACTCATTCAAGCAGCACACGTAGAGAAGCATATCGTTTTAATTCGCAAATGTGTCTTTTTTTTCTTTTTTTGTATGAAAGTGTGTTTTTAACTCAAGAGTTATACAAATGAATCTTATCCTCATTCTCTCTCCACTGGGAGTATCTGGAGAGCATGCACAATATGAATGTATCAGCCTTCCTAATATTTTCAAATGTAATTTTGATGAATACGTCGTTTTTCATTGATTGATTCATACTTTTTTTTTCTCCTGATTCACACAACTTGCTAATGAAGGTGGTATATCAGGCAAATTAATACTGAAATTAATATATTATTATTGTTTTTTTTAACAACAAAAAAAAAACTCTTACCATCCGCACATCCATTAAAAATTGGGATGGTAGCTGTGATTTAAGAGTAATGTAAATTCCTGCACAGCTTCATTCGGTTTTATTGGTCATCTGTGACTTATAAACACTCTGATATTTGCAAAAAAAAAAAAAGAATAAATAAATAAGCTAACTTCCAGGCCACGTTAATATCCGATTTTGGTTCGTTTTGTTCCTTATATTAGGCCTAATTCTCAGCAAGATGCTGAAGAGAGACCAAGAGTGAAGAAAAAGCTGTTAATCATACGAAATGCCTCTTTTGTTTGGGGCATCCATGCTGTCTGTGTCTTTAAACATTTCTAACCCTAATGCCAAATAACATTTTATTCAGGGTTCAGAATTGACCCTTTTTGTTTTTAATTTCTCAAAATTGACAAATCATTTGTAAAATGTACAATTTTGTTTTATTTTCTAAATCTCCATTGAGTTCTTAGTGGAGAAGTAGCTGGGACACTTTTTAAAATCCATTGGGTCGGAATGGCCTTGTTTGTCTTAAGTGTATTTTAAGTACTGCTATTCTTCCGTTTTATTTATTACTTTGGTTAGTTTGTGTTTAATAAATGAATGTTATGGAACATGTCATTTTGTCATGTTTTACGTTCAAATAAATTTGATTCAAACACTTTATTTATTGAACATGTCGAGGTCCGTACACACAATCGGATAAAATCACAATAGATATTTTGTATGATTTTTTTTTTTTTCTTCTAAAAAGCTGAATGTTAACTTAAGCAAAGGCTTACTGTTCGTCTTAAGAGGTGGCCCAAATCCCACAGAGTGAAAAGCATTCCAGTGGCCAGTACTGGAGCAAGGTAGGCATGAGTGCTATTGTCCGGAAAAAGCAGAACAACGAGCCTGTCCTTTTCGTCCTGGCCCTCGGATCAATGAGACAGCTTCCAAAACAAACAGTCAGAGTGGCTCTTTTCTGGTTGTAAGAGGCTCCATTCACGCAGGCCGTCTTCACTGAGGCCCACCATGCGGCCTTTTCAGGTGGATCATCGTTCCCAAGCACTCCAGCAAGAGACCGGCTTTGGGGAAGGTATCTTTTTAATCACCTAGTCGTCGTCTACCGCCACATAATGAGGATTCCATGATTGTGCCATTTCTGTTGAGAGAGGGGAAATAAATACTGGAAAGTTGCAATAATGGCTGACCCTAACCTCGTCCCCTTTGTCCCGAGATGAATGCAAACAGAAAGGACACTTGAAGTAGATCAGGAGCCCTCGCTGCGTATTTGTGGGATGCTATTTTTCATCTGGGGCAGTGTTTGGAGCTGAAGGATGTTCATATAAAACATCTAATTGATTTGTGAACTGTCATACACTGTATGTATTGCTTTACATAGTCTAGGGCAGTTTTTAATAGGCGAAAACAGAAGAAATCACCACAGGGAGAGAGTCAAATGCAGCGTTTTGATATAAGAGCGAGGCAAAAAAAGGAAGAAAGGGATTTTGCTAAACCAACAGGCTGGGTTCAGAAAATGCTTTGGTTTTTGAACAGAGTTGACTGCCCCCTTGTGATCAAAATCATGCAGCATGGTCTCAAAAGAAAGATCTTTTTGTTCCTTTCTCCCCCCACCACCATCTCAAACTGCTTCCAAACCAACATTTAACCAACTATTAATGATATAAAATGATAAAGTCCTATCAATTAATTAATAGAGATTTTTATTGTTCTCAAATATTAAAAATAGCAACATTGAAAATAAACTAAATAAAGTATGAAAATATGGAGCAAGGAACAAAAGATACACAACACCTTTATCTTAGTTCTGACACTGACTACAGGTGAAGAATGACCAATTACATGGTATTAATATAAACATGTTATAAGCACCATACATAATCAGGAGGGTCTTTGGTCAGTATTGTACTAGCCACCTCTGCTTATTTAACCTTCAGTGGCCTCTGATGTGTCCCTCGAGCCTCTCATTTAAGCCGTGGCTAGCAGTCCGAGGGCAGCAAGGGTCAGTAGCCAGTCAATTGGAACCCTCAAGGGACGTTGAGATTCCAGCAGTACTACAACAGACTGTGTGTTTTTCAGTGTGTGTGTGTGTGTGTGATCAGAGTTAAAGAAACAGTGCCAAGAATATATAGCTTCCCTCAAAATCTAATTGCATAATATCACACGATACTTAAGATGACAGGAACAATTTCTCACTCCCCTCCAAAAAAAAATAAAAAAACAGCAGAAATTTTATTGTTCCAAAAAGATACATCAGCACGAGCAGATCCACAAAATTGAGCCACTTCTCGATCAGTGTCAATGTATTTCGTCTACAAAGGAGGAAAAATCTCTTTATGTCCATTACAGGGAAAATAAGAAGTCAAGGTGAGAAATACCCCTTGATGGCAATTCTTTTTTCTCCTGTTAGAATGGGGCCTATTATTTGTTAAAGGGAAATGCCCATTAGCTATGAAAAGCCGCCATCATTTATCTCGCACAATACGTGGCTGTAAATTATGGCATTATCTCAGAAGAGAGAGAGAGAGAGAGAGAGAGAGAGAGAGGACGAGGGAGACAGAGAATATTAGAATTAGAAAGAGCTCAGGATGTATTCCACATGCATACATTACTGCCACACTGTGTGTCTACCTAGAAGAAATAAACCCTTAGTCACTGCTCCTTGAAAGAGCTGCTTCACTTCCCACATTTACTTCTGCCTTCATTATTTTGTCCATATTGTATGGCCCTAATAGACAGACATACAGATACATAAATACATACAAACAAACACCCATACATCAAAACACATATAGAGAGCAGACCAATGGAAGTCTGTGGACCATGCGTTGCCAGCAATAACTACGTCCTTTAGTCATAGCTTTACATTTTTATTTAATACATGTTCAAAACAGCCATTAATTCATTTTTCCATAAAATGTTCAGAGAGAGAGATCAAATATATAATAATCTTATACAGGGGTAAAGTCAGAGGGAAAAGAAGAGAGAAAAAATCAAATAGAGTTTGATGAAATTCCCAGATGTTTCTCTTCATTCTTTGAGGGTGAGAAGGTGACTCAACACTATGGTTCTGAAAGGTTGTGAAGCCTTCAAGAAAAAACTGAGAAACGGAAATTTGACTCAAACAGAGAAGCTGCTGGTGGTGTTCCCACAACAGTTGGTCTCCCCACAGTCCAGGTCTTTTCATCACTGAATGTGTCTGGGATTACTTGAATTATGACAATTAGAGAAAAGGTTAAGAGCTGTAGAAGTATAGTCAAAAACATTTGAAAGAATAAAATGGTTTTCAAAAAAAAAAAAAAAAGAAAAGAAAAGAAAGAAGAAAAGCCTTAACACTATACTTTAAAACAGATATAAAATTACAGGAAAAATGTCTGCTGATGATAGATAGATAGATAGATAGATAGATAGATAGATAGATAGATGAGTGTAACAAATTTTAACAGATTATAGAAAAACTATACAAACTAATGCTGAAGACAGCGAATCCAGTGATCAGATCTCAGCACCTGTATGTCTCCTAACAGAGTAAAGTGTGAGGGGGCAGGGATTAATCTGAGTACACACTCACACTCAATCGAGTGGCCTTTTTTTAAAAAGTCATTATAAATTCTCAGGGTTATTTGGGAGCTTATTATCGGGGCTTATTTTATTAGAGGCCTGTCGTTGCAGGTAGTGGAAAAGTTCTGAGCACTTTTATGAAACACTCCCAGTAATCTCAGTGTGAATGTCTGGGGCACAACTGCTGGGGTATGAATGGGCAGATGTAGGTGAACGTGTTGTTTTTCACAGCATCACAAAAATTATTCTTTTAAAAGGGGCTTATTGTTTTGCAGCTTAGTTACAATATAGGACTGCACGCTGCTCCAAGTGTGTGTTCACTAGTGTGTGTGCGTGAATGTAGAAAACATTTCGTTGTATGAATGTAAGGCACATAAGTGAACAGTATGTGAAACCTTAGCCACTTAATTTCAAAGAGAAATTGTCCTTATATCTTAAAAATGTTTAGTATGGAACAATTTGGGGTTTTGAGTGACAAAAAACTGATGCAGAGTTGAAAAGCTATTGATATTTGATATAACACTATATTTGTAATTAAAGTTTCATAAAATTTTTCTGCACTGGCCTCAGACTGAATAAAAAAAAAGGAATTATTACACCTCTGATACACAAATACAGACAGAACAACTTTCTCTCTCTCTTTCTCTCTCACTATGTCCACAGTTTGCACACCCTTCGCCATGACAGTCTCCTGGTTGCTGCTGGAGACAGTTGCCAGGCGCCATAAAACTCCCAGCATGCCACAGCAGCCTCGAACCCGTAAGTCAACTCTGAAGGTGAAAGGCACGGCGTGGCCTCTGTGCTCCATCCTGGAGGAAGAGAAAAGAGAAAAAGAGGGTGAGTGAGAGAGAAAGGGTGTTTTTATGTTAGCATGTCCCTCTGCGAGGGGTACTGTCTATGCAAAGGTAAAGAAAAGACGAGCACACGCTTTGTGCCCAAGCGCCCTCCTCATTTCACTAAAGCGAGGCCATTAAGCCACGCCGTGTCATTGTTACCTAGCAACACTTTAATTAAAATGGCATCAGCGACCTGGGAGTCTCTTCTTTTCTGCGGAAAAGCAGGGTCTCTGTTTTGCAGATATTTTTTTTCTCTCCCCCCTTTTTAGAAACCGATGGCTTTTTAGAAATTTATATTTTCACACCATTATTTTTTTCCATATTTGGAGTATTCTTAACCGTGCTCGCTGCTGCAAATCATGACATAAGCGAGTCCTGTCCCATTTTAACGCAAACAATAAAAGAACAATATAATTGCAAAAACTGCACTGAAAAATACAACTGATTCTAATGTAAAAAAATAATAATATTTCCTGTAATTTTCCTTTTATTCCCTATGGTAGATACTTGAAGAGACATTAAATAAAATAAAAAAAAGGATAGCATTAATAAGTGATATACCTTAAAGAAATATTTAGAGAAATAGAGGACTCTTACATTGATCACGTTGTTAATATTTCTTTCTTCCTTCACTGAAGGTGAAGAAACTCATTACAGGCACAAAGACTCGTAAAATGCATATTATAAATCTATATAAATATGCCAATATAAACAAGCATGCTGAACTAAGGCACTAATGTATTTTAAGACCATGATCAATGGATTGACAGTCAGCTGATATTAATAATCAGAATGTGGTTACTACGTCCATGTCAAACTAAAATGTTATATAAAAGGGAGGTAAATAGAGAGTAATGAAATGTATACAGACAGGTGTCCCGTCCCAACACTTAGTCTATCACTTAAGTAAGTGTTTATTTACACTTGGCTATGGCTCTAAAGTGGTTTAAAGGCAAACACTAAGAGTGTAATGATTTCAACCCAACACTGAAAAAGTGCTCAAATTAACATTTACAACAGTGAATTAAATTAAGAAATAGATAGATAGATAGATAGATAGATAGATAGATAGATAGATTGATTTATACCTATGCACTTTTCTGCATTAGAAACAAGAGCTGGATGCAGCACATTTAATGTGAAAACATTTGTTTCATTTGGTTTTATAATTGTAAGGTCTCCACTTTGAAAGTATCTCAGTGAGTGTCACTTTCAACAAATTGACATGAGAATGCATATAGTGCCACGGGCTGCTCCATGTCCTATAAAGGTGATGAAGGAGAATTTTAGATCAGGCTGAGGGAATGATGGAACCTAATTTTAACTATTTCCCTCGAGACCTCTTCTTTCTGCACTGCAAATGAGTCGTTACTTTCTATTTGCTTTCTGTCAATTCAGGGTTCAGGAAAATACACAGCGTGGTTTGAAGACTAACAGTGTAGCGTAATGCAGATGGTGCTACTATGCAGCAAATAAAAACATAATAAACAATAGCTAATTTTTTTGTTTGCAGTTTATGTTGGAAAAAGAAAAAAAAACATGAGCTCAAGCTGAGTGCAAATTGCATTTCTTAAATTAGTCTTCATCTTCAAATTAAAATAATCTCTACATCCCACATCCAAAGGAGACAGGAATAGTCAGAGCCGCAAAGCATTTAACCTATTTTAGATGAGATACAATTTATGGGGACATTCTTAAAAACCTTTCATTTCCAAATGAACCGTTTTTTACCAAAGTGTTACGCTTGATTCGTGACCATAGAACATTTCCTTATGGGAGTGTCTCAAGGATGTCAGGCCACAATTAGGGGCTTATGATTGACAATGATCAGCCACGGACACATTTGTCTAGTGTGCATTTACTATAATAGAGAACTAGGTGGGAAAAGACACTGGTGAGTGTATGGATCAGTTGCTGTCAGCCTGTGTCTGTTTCTCCAGACATACTCCTCTGCCTTCACAATGGCTACAATGATGGCAGGCCATCCTGCTCGGCCACAGCAGACAATAGGCAGGGCCCAGGGCCATATGCTGGGCCTCTTGACACAGGTTGGTCTGCAGAGCCGTCTATGGGAAAAGAGGTTCGTTAGGCTGGGCCAGACAAGGAAGGTCATGGGAGACTCTAAAAAAGCAGACCCTGGGGTAATGTCACCATCAAGTTCCTTTCTAAAACTGCTTGCTATCAGAACTGTCCACAAAAGACAAAAAAGCTGATGATATGTAAACAGAATTTGTTACTGTTGACTTGTTGACTTACCACAATACCACATAGTGCTCTACACTGATGCACCTTCGGCTCTACACTCTTCTTCACAAGAAGAACTTTACTTAGCACCGAGGAATTGTTTCCTTGACACATAACAATAGTGAAACGAAGGTCCATACAACCATTTAAAAATGCTTCCATTAACTGTTATAGAGAAAAACCATTCCACGCAGAGAACCATTTATACATTCTAAGAGCTCGTTGAGTGTTCTTGATTCTTTAGAGTGGCAAGGGTTCACAGAAGGGTGAAGCAATATTACTGGAGAAATCACAATTTCCTTACTTTGTTTTTAAATTTTCAGAGTAGACATATCAAATTAATTCTGTTAAAAAATTGTCCTAGCAATTTACAAAATGACAATAAAATAAAGTCCCTCATAACAAACTATGCATGAAAATATACCACCAAAATGCAGCTGTAGCACCTTACTCAAGATTAAAAGTAACTAGATATCTAAACGTAAAAAGTGATATCTAAAAGACACTAGATATCTATATGCAGGAGAAGACGTCCACACACCCTTCCCCCACGCTGCACAAACACTGCCATTTCTCCTCTTCATTGCTATGCATATAACCCTCTCACGGTAGCATGCATTAATTAGCGAGTAGATAACTAGCTGCACCCCCCCATTCACAGACTCGGACACTTTCATTAGCATGACAGTGGCTTGTACGCTTGCTCCTCCATGCCATCCTAGGCCCCCTGCTTTGAAAGAAGACTCCTTGGACGCAAATCTTCCGGCCTCTTTTGTCCCTGGCTTCATATGGTGTTGCTGTCATATGCTAGCAGGGGTCGCTAACACTAAAAATATGTGTTATATGTTCTCTGTGCTATTTCTCTACTCATCTCAGTCAAGCAAGCCTGCCTTGTGTAAACTCACCAGGCCCTCAAGGTTTCTGACTGTTACATAGACAGGGATAATAGCATAAAAAATGGGTCAGCATTAGTGTCAAACATGCTAGCTTACTTTTTGAGGCGGACAAAATGGCTTCCTTGTACTAATCCACATTCTTCAAGTGCTTTACATGTCCCTTCAGTGCTGTATAATGCCATAGTGCTACGGTCAACCATGCTAGCTTTCTTTTCGAGGTCGACAAAATGGTATCCCCACTAATCCAGTTTCTTCAAGGGCTTTATACATCCTTCAAATGATGTCTATTCCAAGTTCCCACCACCCTCTATCTTTCTTTTGGAAAGATCTGGACCTCTGTACCCAATTGTGATCCTGCTATACTAGCTGAGTTCTGGCCTCACTCAGATTTCAAGGTAAAGCGTCTCATTAGCTCCAGCCCTTGAAAGACGCCTGGACCATCTAGTATTCAGTTACGGATTCCCTTTGAATAGAGTGCACAAGGCAGAGAGAAGAGTGGATCCTTTACTACCTGAGAGGAAAGGAGGGGGAAGGCCTGCTGAGGCCCCAGTAATTTCTCCCAATCATTACAGCCTTCTACCACCAACACATCCCAACGCCATTTCAGCCTGGCTTGAGGATAAATAGCTTTTTCTAGACATTAAATAGCAGACAGGTCTCAGGTTCGAGTTCAGTTGTAATGGAGCCATGGAAAAAAAGACCCGGTGGAATGCTTACAGTTGCATTATTAGCATTGCCTTTTTATGACAATGCCCTGCATTTTTACCTCATTTTTATCAGCAGGCAAAAGAAAATAGATTATATTGTACCATATACACTGCACTGTGTATCATACCAAAATAGACTGTGTTAAATCATGCACAAAAACACCAGACAGATTTAAGACACATTCTAAACGATGATTCGCTTGTCATCCTGAAATAACAGTAGAATATAGAACACAACAAAGAGAGCAACACTAGAGCCTTTTATTTTCAAGTGTAAACTGAGATAGAATTATACTTACTTCATAAGCATTCTAAAATAAATTAAATCACATTTCAATTTCAATTCAATTCAATTGATTTTTTTGAAAATTAAGATTTAACAAATTAATTAATATTTAAGAATGCAGTGCAGATTTTCATGAAAAAAGCTAACAAAATACATAAAAAAGGCAGAATACTACTATTTATTTAAAAATGAGTAAGTAAGATATCTGTACACATTGAAAGACTCAATGCTTAATCTTTTTTTTTTTTTCAACCTTTATTTAACCACTTTAGTCTCACTGAGATCGCTGACTTCCTTTACAAGGGAGACATGGTCAAAAAACTGCAGTTACAACAAATAATATACACAAAAACACATTCGGATAAATACACCTTTTGTAAACCATATACACAACAACAATCTGGACTCAATGGACTTCACCATAGCCTTAAAACTGGTGCAATGTTTTCAATCATAATAATAATAATCCTCTGTATTAAATTTGTCTGGATTAAAAAAAAACAAACAGACTGTTGTTTCTCTACAGACAGCTCTTTTTTAGTGCTGTCTTAAGTGGTGAAATGACGGAGGAAGACACTTATATGTAATGTGAACTGTTTAAAACCATTTGGAAGTGATTTCAAGTGGTTTTAACACTGGCTTTCTACACGTTTATTAATTATCAGTGTATCATTCACGAATTGCTATACAGAAAAATGGCATTTAGTTATCCATTTACATCAAATCTAACATTCTCTAAAAAACAAAATCGTTTTTATTCACTGTCCTTAGCAATCCTAATCATACTGAAAATATATAAAATGATCGCCCTCATTTTGATGGATCCTTTTTGATGCCTTCGAGTTACCTACACTATTAACACATTTAGATGAAAGCCAGATTTATTAGCAGGTGAATGGTTTTGCTAAAGTTATGGTTTGCAGAAATTATACATAACAATCAAAACCTACAGACTGTGCCCAAACCTACTGAGAAGTGCATACATTGTATTTCCCTTAAATTTCACCCCAGTGCAATTTATTGAAGGTTGCTAGGTTTGGATCCCTTTTTTCACTCTTTAACAGAGAGTTTGAGTAGAACATTTGGACTTCTGCAGGGCTGCTACAGTTGTTTGTTATCACGTTTAATGATCCAGAGAAAGTGGAGAAAGAGAGGGGAGAGTCCGGCCTCTTCTAATGAGGACTCGTAGAGAGTGAGGACCGGCAAAGGCTGACAAGGCTGAGGCGGGGACATGCTGAAACTGATGCACAACGCAGTAGAAGAGACAAGCTCTTCTCCTTGTTCATAGCTGCTTATTATATCTGTTTAGCATACACCCAAATGGCAGGGGCACAAAAGTGTTTTTGCTTTGGTTTTACAATGTGATAGGAGTGGTCCTGATGAACCACCACCTGTTTGTAGATATAAGCCAAAACTTCATTCTCGAGAGGTCAGTAAACTATTAGAAAATGTTGTAGAAATGCTGGGAATATGGGCATATGGAAAAGTTGGAAATAGGAATTATACTATGGAGAAAAATGACCTAATCATAGTTACCCAGCATTTTTACGTTTTCTTTGGGCTTGTAAATATGCCCACTCAAATTAGCCAAAGTAATATCACGAAACAACTGAAAATTTATATTTGATCAAAAGGAAATGTTGCTCAAAAGGTCCATGACTTAACCAATCATAAGTCCACAATAACCAACATCAACATGTTTTTAAACATGCCTGTAGAGATCGCTGAGGAAGGTTTTGCCATTAAAGATTAAAAGGCTGAAGGGCTAATCTCTCTAGGTGGAGCTCAATTACAAAGACTTATGTTTGTAATCCCATTACTGCTTTCTGTGAGGACATCAGGGATGCAATGAGCAGAAGTAACTCGCTAGTATTTAGAAACATCCACAAAGCTTTTAAAAATAAAGGCACCAGAAATATTCTTTGGAATGATGCCCAAAAGGAATCTGGTTTGTTTCGTTAATAAACTTTAATGAATAATACTTCAAACATCACAGAAAGACTATGACTTAGTAAAGCCACACATTTCAAAACATACTATTTATCCCTCAGTAAACGTAGTCCATTATTGGAAATCAAGCAGCTATCATGGTGTATGTTAAATGACTTGTTTTTTGATGTCACAAACATCAATGCTTTTACAGTGGTTTTAAATGATGTAGTATAAGAGCCTGATTTAAATTAATTTGTTTGAGTGTGAAAAAAAGCATTAAAACAAGTTTCTTTTTCAAACTCCCGGAATTCATTTATCAGAAAGGTACTTCACATGACCATTAAAAATATGGTTCTATCGCGTTGCTTCAAAGAAGAGTTTTGGGCCCCATATACATCTTTATTTTTAAGGACGTTAAGTGTAAAATGCAGAGAATTGCTCACCGTTCTCTACTGTGACAGTACATGACACATAGGGCGTGTGGATGCTGTAGGTTGGACCAAGAGTGATTCCTTACTGGACATCAAAGTGTCGAATGCATAAAGTAACTTTCAAGTGGCTTCACTACTTCACTTCTTCCCGAGGAGAGCTGGAGAGAGAACAACTTTCGGAAAGACTCTATGGATTCCATATATTATTAAAGTAGGAGGTAGCAGGCCTCATCCCGGCTGCAGTTAGACCTTAAATGAAACGACTTGCAGCCCTCAGCAGGCGCTGGAGTGAGGAAGGAAAGTTCAAACGGGCAAGGCGTGTTGGGACCGGGCAAATCAAAGGCATAGAGGATGGAGTACTGAGAAACAGACAGAGACACACACATACATACACACTCACAGTTGCCTTGCAGCACTCCGCGGGGGCTAAAGCACTGCGGCCAGCCTCGGGCTGTGTGTGAGAGTGAGAGGTGTGTGCAGGATTAGCTTCGCCACAGAGAGACGCATGTGTGGCCCTTTTCCCGCAGCCGCTCTGCCGGGATTGACTTGGACAGAGTCTCGCAGATAGGAGATGAATGTAGACACACAACACACATACAAAATGCGCCTCATGGAAATGTGCATGGACACTGGCAGCAGAACAAACAGTCATTCCAAGAAACAAGCAGATGAATCATTCATATATGGTTATGCTGTTCTTAGATACACACACCTACATATATCAGCCATAACAATAAACCTATCGTGTAGGTCCCTTCCATGCCACCAAACTGGTTCTGACCTATCAAGGTGGATTCAACTTCTGAATGTTGTAACTGACACCAAGACATTAACAGCACATCCTAAAGGCCTGTAAGTTGTGGGGTGGGGCCTGCATATATATTGCATTTTTCCCCTAGCACATCCCACAGATGCTTGTTTGGACTAGGAAATGGGGGATATAAAAGACAAATCAATTCCTTAAACTCTCTACTGAACACTTTTTGAACTGTGATACCATGCAATATCATACTGAAAAAGTCCACGGCTGTTAGGGAATACAGTTGGCCATGTACATAGTCTGTAACAGTGTTTATGTGTTCAAGGTTTCCCAGCCTAACCCTGCCCATAGGACTACACTGTTTCTTGCCATACTGCACCCTGGGGTTATCTCTTCTCCAGGTAAGCAATGCTCATGCACACAGCCCTCCACATGATATAAAAGAAAATGTGATTCATCAGACCAGGATATTGCTCATGGTCAGTTCTGATGCTCACATACCCAATGTTCATGCTTTAGGCGCTGAAAAGGGGTCAACATGACCTCATATGACCGGTCTGCAAACATGCAGGCCCAAATGCACCTAGTGGGGGCACATTTTGTGTTACGTTTTTCCACTATTTGTGCTACAATAGCTTTTCTGTGAGATCACGGCATCTGGCCCATTGATATGTCCTCCCTCGCACCACTTGTAGTAGGTGCTAAACACAGCATACTATGAACACATTACTAAAACCTGCTGTTTTGGAGATAATTCGGCCCTTGTCAAAGGTGCTCAGATCCTTCCTGCTACCAACACAGCAACTTCAAGAACTGTTTGTTCACTTGCTGTCAAATATATCCTACCCCTTGCCATGTGCCACTGCAAAAAGATGATCAGTAATTTACCTGATCTGTGAGTGAGATCAATGTTGTGGAAGAGCAGCAGATTTTTTTTAAATAAAGAAAGGTTTCTAAATAAGTCACAATACATTATTGATTATAAAACAAGATATGGGGGGTTCTTAAAAATTCCCACAAAGTGAAAGTACGTTTACACTCCCACAAAGAAAAACAAAAATATACAAACAAAGAATCAACAAATTTTACCCAAGCCATAATTTATAATATATTTTCCCACAATAATTTGCATTCCAAACTAACAGTAATACTGCATAAATGTGTCTCAGAGAGTATACTTATTGTCCCACACAACATCAACAAAACATGCCCTTTGACTGTTGTGTTCAAAATATTGAAACTTTACCTTTTAAAACAAAGTTATGATTGTTATGATTGTTAGGTCATGCTCTAAAGGACAGGGTCTGTTATTAAGGACTGTGTACTGATAATAAACGGACAGCAGGCACAATGTATTGAGGTTTTGTTTGCAGTACCAAACACAAATTGAACACTGTTTGCACATTATTTGGATATGGGCTTTAAAAAAACTCAGTTTATGAATTAATGCAGTTAACTTTTCATGAGAAGATGGTGTTAGATCATAAAGGGCAGAGTGTGAAGTCCTAAAGGAGACTGTATTAATGGCCTAAGGACAGTGTAATATAGGATGATGTGTAAGGACATATAAGGCAGTATGTTAGGAAATAAAAGACAGTGTGTTATGTAACCTGGGGCAGCGTGTTAATCCGTATGAGACGCAAAATTATAAAGCATTCTGTCAGACACTTTCTCCCTAAAACTATTTTATTTTAACTAATTTTGAATGAATATCTTAGTTATTTCCCACGTATATAAGAATAAACAGGAGTTGTCATATTATTATTATTTCATATCTGAGTAATGCTTGCATCCACTCTATTCTTAGAGGCATGAAGACAGTTTGTAATCTGAAGCACCTTTGATTTATAGAAAACAATGTTTTATTGCACAATTTCAAAGTGACAAGCTATGAAACATGAATTCATTAAACATGTAGGCTGTAATCAAGGCGAAGTACAGTAGCGTTGAAAGAAATACCCTCATTCTCTTTCCTTTTTTTTTTTTTTTTTTGCCAACCTTAATTAATTTCAAAATGTACACTCCTCTAGACTTCCCCCACTTTCTTTCACAAATACACACACATACACACACGGTCACACAGATACACATAAATACCCTGGCCCCCCGCCGGGTGCCTAAGGAGATGAAAGCCAGTGCAGCTGCAGCCACCCTGGTGTGGTGCACTGCTCTCAGGAGGAGCTCTCAGCACGACACAAAGCAATGGCGCAATGCACAAACACACACACACACTCACACACACACAATTGTACACAAAGATATGCCATAAAAATACCATATTCCCTTATAGAGACTTGCAGCTCAGATTCACGGAAAGGCCAGTGAATGTGTTAAACGTTGACCGATATACGATTTGATGGATATTCGGCAGTCATTAAGAGGCCACGTATTCATGAGCAAACAATGGAAATCCAACATATAAAGCACAAAAAGATATTACATCTTGTAATGATTATTTATCTGTGTTTTTAAATGAATACATTCTTTATTATATATATCATGTACTATATATATTCCATAGAAATGTTCTGT
Organism: Hoplias malabaricus; assembly: GCF_029633855.1. NCBI lineage: Eukaryota > Metazoa > Chordata > Actinopteri > Characiformes > Erythrinidae > Hoplias > Hoplias malabaricus. Next base: position 19,752,832 of record NC_089820.1, read on the forward strand.
GTTTGATAAATTATTTTCTATAAAGTATTAGTTTAAAAAAAATAAAAAATTAAATAAAACTATTCCAGTCAGTAATCACGTCATATTGGTGCAGAGAGGGTTCTTTGCACTGTGATCCAGAAGAACCATCTTTAGTTCCCTATAAAACATTTAAAGAAAGTACATTTTTGAATTTTAAGGATTGCCACATAAAAAAAATTCTGGGAAGATCCATTGAACTGACGCGAACCTTTTCAAATTCACAGTCACAGCCTTTATTTTAAAAATATATTACACTTAAATTTTTACACGAAATACTGTGATACTCTGACCTTTACTATAATACACCATAAAATCAAATACAAGTACAGGTCCACATACATTAACACAAACATCCTTTTTCCCCTTCCATGCAGGTGAATGGCAGCTTATGCTAACAACCTCATCTAAAATGTCAATGAATATAGCCTGTCTCTATATCCAAATCACCTAGCTAGGATTAGCTTCAGGCCAGTTTTATTTCTCCTGTCATCTTATTGGCCAGAACGAGCACTGGACCAATCGGGGCAGAAGCATTGTTCGAAGATCGCTGGGATGCCCTTCAGTGCTTTTGCCCCATTCATCTCACCAAATAATCCCTTTAAGAATTTAACCGGCAAGGAGAACGGTGGGGGGAAACCATGCCAGTAATAGTGCGAAGAACCTTGGATGTCTGTATGAATATTTACCCTGTCATCATGGCTAGAGGACGCAGATAAATCTCTCTACTTTGCCTGTTCAGGCTTCAGGGTGAGGGAGGAGGGATGGGTGGGGGTGGAGGGGTTACAGATATAGAGAGAAAACGAGAAGATGGCTGACACTGAAGGAATCGACTGCTGGATGAAGACAGGTGCTGAATACTTCACATCTGATCACAGTGCATAATACAAGCTGTATCACACAGTGAATTGCTTACAGGTATGACCTGACTGGGAACATACACATCATGTGTTAGAGAATCCAACTGAGAGGACCTAATTTGATGCACTTTATTACCCGATATAATTACCATCTTCAAATTAACTTCCATTTTCTCAGCTCATGACAAACAGCAGCGAAGAGTTATTGCAAACTGATCATTTACAATGATGTGGCTTTATATCTTGCTATTTGTAACCAAACAAATGATATTGGAAATAGAGTATTCCTTGAGCTAGTTTGTCCATGATATGCATAACTATCCAACTTGAATGGTCCTCTTGGGTACACGTCATCTTATTGTGGAGGTATTACAAATCTGTCAGATTTTAATGGGCAAAGTATTGCTCCTCTATGAAATGTATTTATGTGGCCAGCCTATTGCATTTCATCAACTAGCATTTAAAACATACCATTTTTCATGCTTTGTAGAACAAATATGTTTTGAAATTTATCTGCATTTTGAAAGAATCTTAGCCTGGTCTCTAGTTACAGTGTAATATGTATCTTAGTGATTGTAGACCAATCATAAGCAATGGTGCCATCCTCTGATGACATCACCACTGCAGTGACCTCATCTCACTTTCAGCGCATCTTGGCAGTTATTCTTCTCTTCTCTACCCTGTGTTTTTCTCTCTCTCATTCCTCTCTCACATATAGAAGCTCCCCCCTACCCCTGGAGTGCTCAGCCCCTTTACTCCAGGGGCCTTTAGGAGGGCAGCAAGCCGGAAAATGACCACATGCCGTCCTGGTCAACTCTGCCACTCCCAGTTCAGCCTGGTTCTCATGGAGCTATTGAGGGGCTTTGCCGTCTCCAAGCCAAAGTCTACCCTCGCTGGGGTCAAACCCGAATAGAGACCCCCTGCATGGTACAATAGGGTCCAGGAACGTGGGAAAAACACATCAGACGGCTGCCTGTCACGAAGACGAGGCAGGTCAGTGGCCTTTGAAAGATGTCCCGTGGGAGCACTTTATGTCAATAGAGGATGGTCAAACAAAAAAGGGCCCTTAGTTAAATATATTCATATCCCTTCATGGACCAGTGCGATTAGTCCTAAAATCCACAGTGGATATGAACCTGTGGAAAATACATCTAGGTTAATTTAGTTTTAGTCTCTGGTTGTTGGCTGTTAAGATTTTACAAAGTCCAACCAATCCCATAGACAAGCAAGTTATGCTTGAAATGTAATATGGTACACTTCATCAAGGTAAATACCTTCTGTGTTAGATTTCTCTCTGTTTCCTCTAGAATTTCCTGGACATTAGCCAATGAGAACCCTTCATTATCTCCCCTTTCACAGCCCTGGTCATTTAACCTTTAACCTATTAGGTGTCCAACAGTCACCCTTGTTTGCTAGTGTCCATATGGTGGGGTGGGGGTTCAGATCAATAGGCTGGTAAAATGACCTATTTTCAAAGGGACAGGAAACTACCCATAGCCATGGAAAGCTTGACCAGTCCATCATCGGCCAATTTAATGGTCACTACCGACTTGACCTTTCACCCTAGCCCTTGCAATGCCATTAACTGTCTTTGTGAGGTGCAGGACCAGTCATTTGTTAGACTTTTTGGACTAGAAAAATATTTTGGATGAAAAAGTCTTCATAAACATTGGCTGTTAATTCATTATCGATAAATTAAGTGACAAGTATTGCTTTTACTGTATTCCTACTTGAGCAGCACTATACAGGCTAATACAGAAAAGCAGTGATTAATAATTGACTTTTAAAAACAAAAATTAGTCTTTTATTTTTTAAAAAGAAATAAAAACTTTTCAAGATTGCGAAGATTGAACTGTTATTAAAAAAAATCCTCCATAATCATAAGATGTTAATCATAGTGATTCATGAGCTAATGTCAATTTTGCTTTGAGGCACTTTGGATAATTTATTGTTCCATATCATCACATAGTGCTTTGTTTTCCCTGGAGTAAGTACTGCGCAATGAGCATCCCATTTATCAAGGGATTTCAGGCACGTGGACAGTGGCTGTGCTCTAAGGTCAAACCATTAGTAGCTGTGGTCATGCTAGTAGCCATCCTCTAGAATGGACAAAAGGTCTTCAAGGGTTCAAACCACTTGTCAACGCCCTGTCTATGACCTTAGTTGGGCATAAACTTTTTCTGGTCACAAGGGAGAGGAGCTGGGGTCACAACCCAGATGACCGTGAACCTATGAACTTTCCTCAAAGGAGATGGTCTCTGGTGAACTCAATGGCTGGACTTCTACAAAAATTACATTGAAGCATCAGATGGCTTTAAACATTTCAACGTAATTTCACAAATGTCTTGGCACAAGCTAAAAAGCATAAAGCAAAAAAAATCAAGTATATACTTTAGTACAGTAATCAGTGGTGGACAGTAGCAAAGTAAATGTAATTCTTTACTGTACTTAAGTATTTTTTTTCCTGTATCTGTACTTTACTGAAGTATTTACATTTTGGGCAACGTTTTACTTTAACTCCACAACATTTCAAAGTCAAATATCATACTTTTTTACTGTTACTTTTGGTTTATGTGTGAATAAAATCGTTATGTGTCTGAACAAGTCTCCCTGCTCCGCACAGCTCTACACGTGACACACAGCTGTTCCATTGCTAGGAGACGAACAAACATATTCGCAACGCTAAAACAATTGAAAATGTTTCTCTGCCTAAAACCCAATAATACTAAAGGCAGGCTTTGTTCTTAGAACCGTTATGAATTAACAAAATGTTTTATACCGTTTAGTATTTGGCAGTATTTGAGTCATCAGTAATTACTATTCATTCAAATACACAGTTTACAGATCTGTAGATGTCGCAAATCACTCACCGAGGGTGAGAGTCAGTTGGAGATTTACACAATACGTGATGTCAAAACCAGAAGAAATATTCCAATACCCAAAAATCAGTATAGAGAGATAAACAAATCCAAAAGACAAAAACGAGTATCAGACAAGAAGTCAGGAAAACAAAAAACGTAACCTGTTTAAAAAACAGAACTGCAGAAATTGCTCAAATTATGCTCTGCATCTCTGCAACTATGTTGATGACAAAACAAAAAACTTAATGGAACACTATGTAATATTTTTACATTACAATTATAACTTCAAAAACATTGTGATGCTTCACTGACCTATAATAGGGAGAATAGAGCCTCTGTCGTTGCTACTCTGGGCTCAGCACTGCAGAAACAGCACTATGTAATAGTGATAGCACTATGTAGTAGGAGGGTAGGAAACCACTCCTTTTCTTACCAATTTCAGTACAGTGCTGTAAATGTTATTTGCACTATGGGGAGCCCCAGGAGCAGAAAACAAAACCCCAAATCATGCCTAATGTTCTTAAATGAATAAAAATCTATGTTATGCACAAGTGTCCTATGCCACTATAATATTTTATACATGTGCGTTAGCATCTGTGTCGCTCTGCAATTACACCGCCAAACAACTAGGGCTGAATTTCAAACATCTTCTTCAACCCTATATAGTATAATGTGTAATGGTGTAAGTTTTACAAATCTTTAAAGTGCACTATTTAGGGAGTGTAGTGTACAGGAGTTAAATTATCTGGACTTCTTCTCTTGAGCAACTTGGACTATTTTTGTCTGACTGCAGAACAATCACAACTGTTGTGGTCTGCGTAGATGTAACGAGTTACATTTCAGGAGAGATGTGCATCAGGCCTACGGCATAGGTTCAACACAGCAGCTTAAATTGGGCTTAATACTCTGGAGACAGTGACCTCTGTTGGTTTGGAGGGGCAGCACCTTGGGTGTATGTAATCGTTGATATAACATCATTCATTGTATTTAATCTTTGGCCATTTCTGTGTTCAGTGTCAGACTAATTACATGACAATCCATCAAAAGACTCGGGAACCAAGAGTGACACTAGAATCTTTTCACCTACAATGGGTTAAGCATGAGTTTTGTTATAAAAATGATAATAGGACATTAGAGCCATAATACATCATGGTACTTTTACTTTTGATACTTAGGTACATTTGAAGGTAGATACTTTTGTACTTTTACAGTGGAGATCTACAACAAGGACATCTACTTTTACTCGAGTAATATTTTACCTTGAGTGTCTGTACTTTGATTCAAGTACATAGTTTGTGTAATTTGTCCACCACTGACAGTAATACAGTCTACAAGCAACTTTCACAATTTCAAAAAATTACTTTTTCTAAAATTCAGAGGATGTTGCCTCACCATTTGGTAGCTCTGTGGTCTGTCTGTGTGCTTGAAACTGGTCTAATGTTTTTACGATGCCCCAGTGTCTCATTGTGGTATGCTAGGCTTTCTCTAACTCTCTCTCTCTGCTCACGAGACAGAAAATACATCTGTTTTTTTTTTTGTTTTTTTTTGACAATGAACAGACCTCCAAACTTTTAAAAGCATGAACCAAGACAAGGATATTGCTCCGTTCAGGAAATTGCTAACTGCATGAAAGTGAACAGACCAAAAATTAAACAGGTCAATTTACAACTGAGTTTCAGTGGTAATGCAGTGAAAACAAACGTACAGACAAGTGGACTTTCAGCCACATACAAACAACAGTCTTTATTTTCATCAAACACACTGTTCCACATTAAAAGATGTGGAGCATCTGAACATAAACAAACCAGAGAGAACAGAGTTTCCCCACAATCTTAGATGTTCTGTTTAAGCTTAAAATGGTGTTGATTCCTATAAACAAAATGAAACATTCCTAAGAATTCTTGTTTTAAATGTAATTGATAGTTGGTATGATTAACTTTACACTGAGCTTCTTTAAAATGAAAAGTCCTTCACATTAACTGCTACATTTAAATATATTTTTGTAAATAACCATCCTTTAAAATGTTTTGTTGCAATTAATGGCGGTTCTGACATTTTGATCATTTTCTGATTGTCATTTTCTTTATTTTAAAATGTACATATGATACGTATATAATTTTGAACAACTGGCAAATCCTGATCCTCGAACACTAAAGGCTTGATGGGCTCTACATGTTCCAGTCAATGATAGTGACCGGTATTAGTAAATACTCCAGACTTTTGGCCTGACCCAGGTTTCTGGGCCTCTTGTTTGAATGGGCCAAGCCACAGGATAAGCCAGAGTTGGCGCCTAGACCCCAGAGTCTTCCCCCACAAAACAACTCCCTTTCACTCTTTATCCCTTTTCCCCCCTATCCAGCCTCCTATCCTCCTTGCTCACGCCAGTGCTGGCTGTCCGTGGGCAGGTAAGAGCTGTGGCCAGCCTGCCGCTAACCCTCCAGGACATCAGATTAGAACACGTCCACCCGCCGGCCCCTTTCATCCTTGGCCAGAGTGCCAACGGGAGGGCTGGCAAAGTGAAAGATTTGCTTTTTTTCCCCCCCTCTTCTCTCTGTCCCCCACCTCTTTTTTCACTTCAACATGAAGGGAGGTGGCTTGGGTTGGGGGGAGACAAACCAAGTGGCATGAAAAGGGTGGAGGGGGGTGGTGGGCACAAAAAAAAAAGCTGAAGAAAAAAAGTAGAAGGAACGTTGTCCTTTTCAAATGGATGGGAAATGATTCGAGGGGGGGATTTGCTGACAATTATACGGTGCAGACTAATCAATTCAACCCATTCACGGCGTGGAGTGGACTGATCCCCCTGAACAAAGGGCTGGCCAGCGGGGGAGGTACCTGAGAAATGGGCCGTCCCGGTGTAAGTAGCATGGGGAGACGCCTCCCCCCCTCTGCAACAGCACCAGAGCATATGGCCTGGCTATGAACTTATTAGCCAGAGGATTAAGACCAAAGCCAGGAGCCAGAGGGCCACACCATGGCCCCCCCCCTTCAGACCTGCTGAGGTGTGCTGCTTCTCAAATATAATGACATGATACTTTCATTTGACACAGATTCTTTAGGAGAGGGAGAATCTTTGTGGCGTTCTTGATCAGATTTTACTTGATCAAAATTTAACTTGTCCAATAATGATACATGTATCGATCAAGTTTAGACGGCTTGCTACAGTTTACATTAAAGATTTTACGAATTATTCGTAACATTTTACAGTAAGGGTACATTAATTCACAATAAACAAGACAGTAACATGCCTTACTTGATGGTTAGTTTAATGAATTAATCATTAGGTAATGATAAAAAACAAGAACTAGCATCAACTAGGATTCTTTTAGTATTAAATAAAGTCCTATAATAATGCCATTTCTGGTTTCTGTCATGGCAAAATGATTAATTATGACTTTACTTAATTGTTTAGCAATGCTTATTATTGTCTTATTACTTAATACCATCTTAAGTACCATTAATTATGAATATAATGAATTATTATATCATTTATAGTATATTTATAATGCAGAAAAATTAAACCTTCAACATTACAGGAGAATATTGATACTATTATATTTTAAAAGGAAATTCCACAAACTTTTCACATTTAATCAATTAATGAAATTTAACTAAACGAAAGAGAATGGATTTATATTGAACATTATATTTCACACAAAGAGAATTGTTCACACTGGTGGCTATAGGAAGCTGACATCTGACTTACCAAATGCTCTGATGATTTGTTTATGTGTCAACAGTGGGTTTTGATGGGCATTTTGAAAAATAGGCAGTTTGTTTTGTTTTATAAAAATTCTACAGGTTCATTCTTCATTCTCTGTCAAACCTGGCATTTTATAATGGTTTAACATGTTTATAATGGTAGAAAAACAGGATGAACACTCCTCATGTACTGATGATACCCCAGTGTCGTTGAAACTTGAAACTTCATATCCACAATAAGCGATTAAGCATTATTTTGCCTCAAACACTGGAGGTGTGGGGTAATTCGAAGATTTGCATTGGTTGCGCTGATGACTACTGAGGTGGTATTATGAGCTGCAGAGCTGCTGAAAAGTGGCTGGAGCGAGGACGGATTGCACAGTGGGTATATTCATGAACAGATCTTGCTCAGGAGGGAGGCTCTTCTGCCAGACTTTGATGTGATGGAGAGAGTGACAGGTGATCGTGCCGCCCTTTCATGCCTGTCAGCGAGGCTCCATGACCTCTGCAACCTCTCTTCTCACCTAGTGGCCGTCAACAGGCTCCTCCCGATGTGTGTTTAGGTGCCAGACAGAGGTGGATCTCTGCCTGGTTCTTCTTGGTTCTAAGAGAAGGTCAGAAAGGTCACCCTCTAAGCACAAAGTGGGGGTATTTGTGCTCTTTGATATATCCCTACTCCTCATAGAGAGGACCCAAAAGTAGAAACAGTGTGCTCTCCTTGTGCTTAAGTCCAGATTATGGATCAAGCAGGGGATCCTAGCAGGTTCAGAACCACACAGAGGACAAAGAAGATTGGATAATGAAGTTGTTGCTTAAGTTCTTTTACTACAGATTTTCTCCAGCACCTATTTTTCAAACTAACCTTCAAAATTCGTCTTAACTTCTACAATAACAAACAGAACTTTTGCTGTTTTTGTTTGTCATCCAATTATACATTTTGCACATTCTCCCTCGAACTTTTTTCATTTTTTTCTGTTCCCTTCTCCCAATAAACAATGTTTATGTCAGAAAAAAACACCTGTCTTCGTGTTATTTTTAAAATTTTATAAAATTTTTTGTTTGTTTTTTACTTTTTTTTTTAAATAAAGAATTTCAATTCACATTGAATGGACCAACAGAAATAGTCTAAGATTTTGGGGTAGAAACACTTTCTTTTTCTTGTAAAGTTATCATTTTGAGCTTTGTTCTGATTATGACAGTAAATGTGATACCAGCAAGGTGCTTGATCACTTTGTAACGTGAGCTTTTTAAAAAGGGTAAATGTTTGTTGCCTCTGTCTCTACGCCTTCTTTTTTTTTTTTTTAAAGCTGAAGACTAGCTTGAGGATTCATTAAGACAGAGCAGAGGAGTTAGCCATTAATGAGAGAGGTGTCAGCAGGGCTCGGCAGCTTCTGGAAGTCGCACGTTCGCTCTCCGCCGTCTGTCACATGACGGTGAGGTTAACCTACTTCAGACGGCTCCGTCTTTACCGACATCTCTCAGAACTTCAAGGAGAATCGTTGAGTGCACCTCCCTCAGTCGCTACAGTAAAGACAATGCAATTCCCCCTGTCTCGCTTCACACTCTCTCTCTCGCACACACGCGCATTCAAACACACATAAATGAGACAAAAATAGATGAGGCTCTGCACCTCAAATTGAAGCAGAAGTCCTCCTCATGGTCAGGCTTGTCACTCTTTATCAGTACCTGCTCATATGTTCTTTGGGTGGCAAAATATTCCACACAAATATCTACAGGCCTGTTTGGCACCTTCTTACCTCAGCTGTCTTTCTGTAAAGTGACTTCAAAAGAAGGTGCTGACAGACGAATAACCAGCAACATATGATTCTGTGATGTTCACTGTCATAATTGAGTCCATCCATTTGTTTGTCTTGTCAATTTGGGAATAAACTGTAATTGCAAAGCAATTTATTTGACATTTTCTTGATATTTGTCACATGTAATATTGTCGAAAACGCTTGTACAGTGCGCAGATATGCTGTATATTAGGGGCATACAGTTCAGGGTTTGGTCCAGGATAGTTTGATGATTCTCTTGTTCCAACCTTTCTTATTCAATTCATCTTTTCAGGGCGGCAGCCATTTAGGAAGAGATTGGAAGACCACTGATGAAGGACTGCAGCAAGACAATTATTTCCGTAATTAATTAATGTACTCTTTATTATTCTATTCACTGACTAATCAAACCACACCACTTTCTGTGGTTTCCTCTCACATTTCACCGCTGCTTTCATTTAAGGTTCCATCAGAGCTGTCTTTCATTGTGCAACGAAAACAAGAGAACCCCCTGCTCCCAGTACTTCCTGTAGCCTACTGCAATTTGTTGGAATGGTTGCTTGTTTTTTTTCCCCGTATTTATCATAATTAGATTTCTACATCCATGAATCCTTAAACGTGCTACTGTTTTGAGGTTTGTGAATTCACTATTTCCCTTTACTCTACAATAGCTCCGTGACTGCTACTCATCTTTTCCCATATTGTTGAGTTGTCCTCCAACTCTGGAGGAAGTGACAAACACACCTTGCCATTTTAGAAACTTGTTGTTCTCACTTATTTTGCCCTGACTCTGCCATTCCTTATGGAATAGGTTTATCTTATACCTAGCAACAATTTTTATTTCTGTGCCGTCTTGGAATTGTGTTGTGGAACATGAAAAACACATAGCACTTTGGCCCCATAGGCAAAACGTTTAGCCCGCATTCCTTGCTGTATTATATCTGCTTTTGTGTGTATTATGCTGCAGAAATATCCAAATATACCCCAAACCCTTGGCATAGGGCCTGAACACTTACAACGCTTAATGACCACGGGGAATGCTTTGGCCAGAAGCCATTTTCTTTCTTGTTACCTTCCTGGCCTTGGCAGCTGTAGCCCAGCCAAAAAAACTTAAGCAAATCAGGTTATCTTATTTACTGTCAACGGCTCTCTTAACTCCACTCAACGTATCATTTTCAGGTGGCATGGGGAACACTCGATCCATCCACAGTGGTACACACAGAGTACGGCGACCCGTGTCCAAGGGGTCAGGCAGGTTTGGCTGCAAGCATGTTTGGAAATGGGGGATGCAAGAGAAATGGGGGAAAGAGACGAGTCAGTGACATGCACTCGCGCTCTCACCATGACTGACACATGGAGGTACCGATAGCTGAGGTCAGGCTGCTGTCAGTAAGGCTATGTAAGTAGGAAAAGCCACAATGTCACATCTGTCTGTCAGGGTGTGATAGCTGGCCTTGAGGTGACCACAAAATGGGTTGTGTTAATATGTGCATCATGTGTGGGTGGGTGTGTGTGTGTGTGTGTGTGTTTACCTCAAAACACTCAAGCACTCAGTCAAGCTACTGACATGACCCATTCATATATTGCACCAGGTGTGTCAATGTCAGTGAGAGATCACAGCGTTTTTCTGATCTTTTTTTTTTTATTGATTTTACAGAATCTGTTGGTGAAGGACAGACATTAAAGAAGTGCAATACCTCATGTGCATTTTGGTTAAAAAGAATGGTGTGTGTCAGTGTCGAAAATTGTGGAGTGATGCCAGTATTTTATAGTTTTTGTCTTTATGGTTGTCATGGCTGAGGCCAGCACATAGACATTTAGAAACTGGGACTAAATCCTACTGCATTCAGTAGGTTTAGAATTACAGAATTGCATTGATTTGTGTAGGGTTAGAAATGCAGTAAAGGGAATGAAATGCAGATAGTTTATCAGTCACACCACATCCCTTAAACACTGTGTACTTCTGGAACACAAATATACATCGTCAAATTTCACGTTAACAATTCTGTACAAAGACAATTTAATTTGGAAAACAGCATTTTTTTCCAATTCTACTATAATTATTAAAATGAATGTTTCATTTTGCAGAACTACAGCTAGAGAACTCGTGTGTCTCGTGGACTGACGCTCTGTGGTAAAGGAATATACTAAAAACTAAATTTCCTTGCCATTAAATTACATTATGTTTGTGATACTTAATGTATGTATAGCTGTAATATTTGGAATTTTCTTTCCATTATTTATTAAATATTCTTAAAACAGCGGTGCACAATCATCACAATCAAGAGACAAAAAATGAAGAAATAAGGAAAACAGGAAGGCATGAAAGAATTAAATTCATAACAGCCCACTACGTTATTTTTACAAAACATAATATTATAGGGGCAAATTAAGTCAATAATAAATATATTTTTGCCTGTTTTGTTTTTAAGCGAGTGAGATAAGGGTAAAGTCCTGGCATGTCACATGAAGGACAACCTTAGGCCTCAGGTCACACTTAAAAAAAAGAAAATAAAAGTAATGAAACAATAACAAAAAACACAGTTTATATGGCTTTCCGATGCTGACATGGCATTCCAGAAAATACACAGTTCATTTCTAAAATGAGCCCTGATTCTCAGTCAGTAAACAGAATTAAATTGATTTTATATGCAGTAGCATGTGCAGACTCATTTATGAGTAATTAATAAGCTGATCGTTATTAAAAATTCAGTAAAAACCTGACTATTCCTTAAACACATTCTCGTGAACTACTGTGTTCTAAAATACGTTGTGCACTGAGAAGTGTAAAGTGTAAAGGCTTTTTCAAAGTGAGGCATGTCAACTACAGCAGCTAGAAAACTGTGATTTTACCTGATTAACAAATGACGAACCAATGGCTACAAACAACGTCGCTCCTACGTGTAAATAAACACACATACTACCATTGTTTTTACCGTTTTCTGAAAAACACGGATAATCCGTTTTAAAAGTAGAAGCCAGTTGAAATATATACATTTTCTAGACTTTTGTGGCTGGCTGTTTAGACAGAAAGGTCACTCTGTGAAATAATGAGAAAGAAATTGAATAAATGTTAAATTGATGTTGAATTTACATTTTGTTTACTTTGAATTAAACCGAGCAAATTAATCTATTTATGTCAATGTGGTTTGTTATTATTGTTTTTGCCGTTTTGTTTGATGAGAAATGAATGCATAATACTCACTCGGTTAACAAAGGAGAGCTAGTTACTGAAATGAGAGGAAGTAGACCATGTGCCAATCTGTAATAAAAATCTGTGATACGTCAGCTTGGATATTTAAATAGTAGGAGCACTGGGATTTTATCCATTCATAGAAACATCCCTTTGAATGTCATTTTACTGTGAATGAGGGATGATTTGACACTGTTTATAGTCAGTAGAGTTTGAGAACTTATGTGGAATAATACGAAATCAGGATAAAACACTATGATTATGGTTATAGTGTGTAAGCCAAGGAATTGACACCGGTTCCAGACATTGAAGGAATCATAGTCCTGATCAAAGAATGAGGAGGAATAATTGTCAGGAACATGCTTGAGAAATATCACAGAGGAGAAGAGAAAGAAAAGATGACACCTACATGTGACAGATGTAACGAAGCCATGTCATATGACAGAACAATAGTCTACAGAGAAAGTGTGCACTGTAACTGTACTGTAACACACACACACACACACACACACACACATAGAGAAAGAGGTTCCCATGTCAGTCAGCAATCACCGGATGAAGAGTGAAATATGCAAAAGGACTCATTTGAATGATAAAAGCAAAAGCCCTAAAACTGTATTAATACACGAGTGGCTCAAAGAAATACCAATGAATACTAAAATAAGCCTGTTTCCTTCTATACAATAAACATCACTTCAGCTCTGTTAGAAAGCTATTTATATTTAGTATCTGACACAACTCCCTTTTGGTGAATGCTTGGCAGAATAATCGGAAAATTAAAAAGAGTGTGAGAGCTGGGTATATTCTTAGACTTTCCTTTTCTTTTTTGTCAGCGGTTGTCAGCAATTTGCTCAGCTTCTCAAGGACATGACTGAGAAACGACGGTGCAAATGTGTGTGATCAAAAAAGAAGAGAGAGAGAAATGTGATTCCAGTTTTTTTGTCTGGATATGCTGATCAGGGGGTAAAAAAAAGATTAAAAGATGCACTGAATAATTTCTCACATCTCACAAATAGTCTGAAGTGCAGTGAGAGAGACAGGATGGTAGTGGGCAGATGAGAGAGTTTCCTAAAAAAAAATCCTGAATTAATTATTGCTGGTAATCTCTTACATTAACAGGTATAAAGGATGTCTTTTTTTATCCTCCCATCCCTTATGCACACACACACACACACACACACACACGCAAAACAAAAGCTCCCCTCCAGTCCTCCTCAACTGAAGTCCACCTCTAAAAAGGGTTTGTAATTTTAAGGGGGTTTCATACAGCTTTTGTTGATTTTGCTTTTGCACCCTCTATCAAAAGGCTCAGAGGAAGAGTGTTAATCAGGTAGGAGCTGGGGGGCTCAGAAAGGAGGGCCAGGGCCTTTGTGCTGGTATGAAAGGCTCGCCGAAGGGGCGTCTCTTCACGTTTCTTTACTTTCACCTGCTGGGACCCATTTGGTCTCTTTCAGGGAGAAAAAAGGGAGCAAGGAAATGAATAAAGAAAGAGACAGAAGAGCAGCTCGTCCAGGCCAATGGCTTCATCAACAGCCACTTGGACTCAGCGTCACAGAGTCAGAGCTTCACTTCTCCAAAGAAATCCACATGTACACTTCTCAACTTGGGGACAACTTTGACTCAGAGATTCATGTGAGGTTTATTGTGGTCAGGTAAAGCCAGCTGTGGTGGAGAGATAGACTAAGAATGTAGCAAATTCCAGATGTCTATGGAGAAACTGGTGATCCAAGCGTTATGTATTGGCACCATCTAGTGGACACTGGACTGTGATATAACTGTCCTGGGAATGTTGTCCACTGTCATACTCAACCGTGTACTATATTTACAAAACTGATAGCAAATCTGTTCTAATATCTACTTGTTTACATGGCATTGTTACACGAATGGTGCAGATTATGAAAGATTTTGTGATTGTGAGATAATAAAGAAATGGAATTATTTCAGCACAGTAAGAAAGGAAAAATTCTGATGAATGAAAATTTATGATTAATATTCTTGATGTAAAAGGCAAGCAGACATTGTATTGTAGAGAAGGCTATTACAATAGGGTAAAGAGCAAAAATGAGATTTTCCTCTTTATTACCACAAGGGGGTGATCAATAATGTGCTAAAGTTCTAATTACAAGAGAGAGAGGAAGAGGAAGAGAGAGAGAGAGAGAGAGAGAGGAAGAGGAAGAGAGAGAGAGAGAGAGACAGAGAGCATATTAAACTCTTTAGATTCTTAAGGTATTTCCTTTGAAGTCTGTACTTTTACCAAAAATTCTGTAAATATAAAAGGAACCCTTTCGATGCTGTACTCCATTTTGTGGAGGTTCTTTAAAGAACCGTTTAAAAGAGATTTTCTGGATCTGTAATTGTTCACTGATCTATAGAGAGAACCAATGTTGTTACCATACAACACATGAAATATCATTTATTTTGAAATTGATGTTAGCAATTCCTAAAAAGAAGGTTTCAGTGTGGAACATTTTTCACAAAAGTGATGTCTGTGTGAAGAAACCTTTCATAGTTTAAAGAACCCTGGAACTGATTACGCAACCTTTACATTATGGGATGGTTTTTAATACCTTCATTGTTCTTTTGAGCGAAACTATTAATGAACCCTTTGTACAGAGTGTGGCTAACCTCACCTGAACCTTAAAAGTATTAGCTACAACCAAAGCTAATTGATTTGATCAAATGACTGTAAATAACACATACATTCTTTGTTACATTTCAACAAACTTTAATGTGGACAACTTTAATGTGTCTTTTACCATTCCTGTGTACCTTTATATGGTCCTGTAAATGATCTTATAATGAGTTATACATTTAAAAATAACATTCATTGACAACATTATCCCCATAAAAACTGCTCAAGCAACACCTGTCTTTATTTTAACTGAATTCTTTGCCAAAAAAGAAAAAGACAATGCTGGAATGATCTGTTTAAAATAAATGTTGTTTGAAAACGTGTGAAATGGACTTACTTTTATAAATATATGGCAAAATTGTGTAATATGTTTGGAGCCAATGTTGCCATACTTGCCAGTTAGGGGTGAAAATTAGATCATTTCTAAATCTAGTTGCTAAATAGTGTCCTGTTGTGTTCTCTCCAAATACAAATAATACAATTTTTACTGGAACATTACAAAACAACAGTCTTCAGTGATAGTGCTTGTCCATTTTGTACGTCATGAACTTGGTATGAAAAGCTCAATAATTACTTACTTTAATTTTAATATTTAATTTTATTTTATTTGAAGAAATGAAAAGGGCATAATTTATATATAAAGTATAACGTCTGAATCCTTAGGATTCCGGCTCCAGGCCAACAATACAAACAGATCAGACATTTTAAACTGCTCAGTCACAACTTCGCCTAAGACATATAACACATTGTACCACTGGTAAATTCAATAGCCTGGTGCCCCTGGCCAATACATTTTACGTTGGCCTCTAGAACGTTGTCCTGATTTAACTGTGGCCTGCTAACCAGTCTAATGAACATGGAACCAATCAGCTTTTGTCTATAACTATTGCAATAGCTCATTGTTAGTTTAGTGAATGTGGTGGTCCCCATCGTGGAGTTTTGACTCTCCCACAATGTAGATGACATTTCACTGGCTCTAATCTGCTATTTTAACACAGTAATATATGGTTTTAAACAAAATGGTGTGCTAAAAAACAGATTTTTGGTGGCTAAGCAAGTTTGCTAACTGCTAACATAATGTATATTCAATAAAAATGTCCTCACCACAAATACAACACTGTGGCCTCAAACGTTGTTGCTTTGTGGTCAGTACAACGTTGTCCTCAGGATTTATTAATAATGATGCAGTAATGAAACATAGTTTAAAATCCTATATATATATATATATATATATATATATATATATAAAATCTTTATGACACACCCTAATCCTGATTGGTTAGGATTCAGAGAACTGCTTATTGCTGAATACCATGTAATATCTTCCGCAATATCTGTGTAATATGAATGCAAATCATAATGGCACTTAGTAATCACACTAATACCTGTTCCACCATATAATAGTGATCTTTGTGTTGCAATAAACACACACACAACACACACATGCACAACACACATACACTCCAACACAGGGTCAGCAGCCTAGAATCACGAGCCAGCAGGTCATACATAACTCAAGCGGAGCCGGACATGCATCTATTTCTCAAGTCCAGGCTGGCTATCCGCAGAGCTAGCAGACATGCTACATTGATATAAAGGGGTCATTCTGGAGGCTTTGTGGGGGCTGTGTACTGTGGAGGATTGGATTCTCACATGAATGCTTGCACTTTCCCATCCCTTCCCATCCTTCTGCCTCTTCCACGCCAAGATAGCTTCTGAATGGCAGAACTCAATCTCTGATTGCTGTTCGACTGCCCACGAAATAAATACACACCACCAGATATAGCACAAGTACACACTGGTATTGGAGAGCGCTCACAGAACGAGAAGTATTCGAAGATAGATTTAGGCAAACACAGTCGTCTTACAGCACAGACAATCAGGGAAAGATGTCCAAGATTACAAAACTATTTGACGTGGATGAACCTCAACTTATGGATGCAGTGGGCAAGGCTGCAGTCACGTAGTGGTGGACAACACTGATAAAACATCATGATATTTTCCAAATGTATTACAGTATCACAGTATTAGACCATGATTAATGGAATAAACTCATGAATGCTTTATGATGAGAACAACACACACACCTGAATGAATTTTGTTGTTCTGTTTTTGGACCAGACAACTTTAAATGTTATTGTAAACTTAAAATGTCCTACATTTTCTCCACCTATTATTATTAATATTTATTAATACATATGAATATTATTCAATGAATATAAATATATATATATTTAATATAGAACAACATATTTTGTTTTGTTTTGTCTTCCAAGAACAGCCAAAAATATAATTTACAATTGTCCAACATCGCTTTATCTTTAAGTAATTCACATTTAAGACTGTTTATATATATATATATATATAAGTCTTAGGAACTTAAGATAATAATATAAATTTAAACTAATGCCTTCTCTGACAGCATAGTGCTTGTATAAATGTATATATAATCACAGTAAATACAAATAATAATAATAATAATAATATAAAACAAATAAAACATAAGATCTTTTTTTTATAAAGTAGTAAATGTGAGTGAGTTTGAAGAACAACTTTTTGTTCAGATTTTCCTTGATTGCATTCATTCATTCATTGTCTGTAACTACTCATCCAGTTCAGGGTCGCGGTGGGTCCAGAGTCTACCCAGAATCACTGGATGCAAGGCAGGAACACACCCTGAAGGGGGCGCCAGTCCTTCACAGGGTGACACACCCTCACACATTCACTCACCTCCTTGATTGCATGAATTTGTTAAATCCACAGCACACATTATTTAAGATCATCATTTATTGACGACTAAAACTAGGACTCCACGAGGAGAGATTTGGAAAAAGTTAAACCAACACATTCACACAGTATCACACTCACTGGAATAATGTTATTTGATTTTATTCTAATGTTGGTTGTTATTTGTTGTTTGTTTTTTATCAAATAAACACTTACTTCTCAGATGAATAGCTTTTTAAATCTCATAATCTTTGCTGCCTAAAACTTTTGCACAGCACTGTATATATATATATGATTTTCAATCTTAATTTGCATATTACAGCAACCTCTTTTATTTGAACCAAAGAACAGAAAATGTATGTAAATGACAATATTATTTTTCTAAAACATACAAACTAAAAAAGTAAACCATCAGTACTACAATCCACAGCTTCATATCGAGCACCTGTGAATAAAGAAAAATGATGCAGCTGCCTATAGGAGGTGGTGAAATTTTATTGGAATCAGAATAAATTTGTGCATTTGGGGGGGTATAATTATTATTTACAGATCTCTGATCAACAGATTATATTATATATATATATTTATATAAAAGCAGGATTAGAAAAAGCTCTCAGATGACATACCTGTCTAGGTTCTGCACCTATTTTGGGAGACCGAGTCAAGTCCTAATAATAGGCCCAGCTAAGCAAGCAGTGAATTAAATAAAATAATTTAACTCCAGGTTTTAGAGAGTACTGTCCAAATGTGGCATTGTGAAAAAGTCTAAAATATCACCAAATTCACCCGGCTCTTTTCTACAGTAGAGTCAACTGTTTAATTCAGTTTAACAATGTGTGGAGAGAGGCAGTGTTATAAGCAGTGTGTTTAGAATGCGAATCACGTAAAGTGGGTCTGTGTTTCTCATTTTGTGTCACTGCATGCAGCTGGAGACGTGCCAAACACTGCCATGCAAATGAGAAAGTGTGGAAATGAACGAGATGCAGACACAAAGGTCAATTAGAAATGTGTGTGTGTGTTTGTGGGTGGGGTAGCACACTGCATAGCCAGTGGGAAGGTGTGTGTGTGTGTGTGTGTGTTTTGTGGGGGGTTGGGTGCCTAATGCCAACCTGAGACATTTTGCTTTCCACACCTGAATTCACAGAAAAACATATTCCTCCAATGGTGGACAAAGCAGAAATAAAAACAAACACACACACCCTTACATACCCCCATCTCACCCCCCCATACACACATTTTATCATCGTAGTCAACATGATCTGGGTGGCAACATGGTCATTGCCGGGCAGGGAACTGTGACGCCATCTCTGTCTGCTGCAATCGCCTTTTGTTGCGATGCTCAGCACAAGCCAATGGTGGACCACGACAAAAAGCCTCTAACCTATGGCCGCTTAAGAAACAAAAAAACAAAAATCCCACTACACAGTTTTAGACATGTCTTCTTAAAAAATAAGTGATTTGTCTTTCCAAACATATCACTCACATATATTCTGATGCACTCCCTCAGTCAATTCTCACCCCATTTCCATTTACAAGCATTTATTACTCAATAAATTGTCCAGTGTGTGCAGAAGGCAGAACAAGATTGTTTTTAAGTGACAAAAATAAATAACACTAAAGCCTCAACAACTAAATATAAGGGCACAGTTTTCACTTTTTTGTTCCACCCTTTGCTATATTTCACATCTCATTCTATTAGTGAGACTTGCTTTACTTTGTTTGATTAATAATTTTATTGGATTCTGGCCAGATCCATTCAAATGTAACAGTGAAAACTAGACAAACACCTGAGCATATTTTCAGATTTCCCAAAGACAAAACCTGACAATTTTAGTGGCCTATCATGTCTTATATTTTACCTGCATATTTAACATCTGTTTAACATTCTTTGTTCTCCCTTCATATGCATCTCATATCTAGCATCATAGCATGTAGCATCTCCTGACAAATGAAAAAACATGTAATTAAAGTTCAGAAGCCTGTTTTTGCCACTTTGAAAAATATATAGCTACATAATTTCCAGAAACATCGGGACGCTGGGCAGATTGTAAATAAAAATCTCTGTTAAAAACCATCCAAAAACAATACTTCAAAGGGTCAAATTAATAATTAATTTATAAAATTATTTTTATTATGAATATTTTTTTATGTAATCCAATTTTGAATTTGATGCCAGCAACACGATCCAACACAAAAAGACTGGTGAATTTGTGTAATGCTAAAATAAATAATTAAATAAATTAAATAATAAATAACATTAATTGGTAACAGGTCAGTGACATGATTGGTTCAGAGAGGCACAGTCTTTCAGAAAAAAATAAAAATACATATAAGGAGGTGTGCACCACTGCATTGGCAAATAATGCAACAATTTAAGAATAACATTTAACATAAAATAGTATAGAACTTGGGTATTTCATCATCCACAGTACATTACATCATTAAGTGGTTCAGACAATTAATACTAATACTGGGCACTGGGTTAAAAACACTACACAAAAGATTCCCTCAGCGATGCCATAGAAGAACCACTTTTGGATCCATAATGAACCTTTTTTGAAAATAATATTTAAATTTTTAAAGAACCTTTCAATCAAGTTTTTTTTAAAACCATATAAAGGTTCTACACTCACACATCTCTTTAACAAGCATGGAACTTTCTATAAAAGTAGTTCTTCTATGACATCACTCAAAAGACCTTTTGTAGAACCTTTATTTTTAAGAATGTTGTGTTCTAAGCCCCAGCATGGGCTTAGAAACACTTACATAACCACTGACTGTAAACACGGTGTGTCCCTGCGTCCACAAATGCAAGTTAATACTCACAAACGCAAAGAAGAAACTTCTTTAAATAAAAAAGATTTAGCAAGGCTGCCATTTTCTCTGGGCCCAAGCCTATTTAAGATGGACTGAGGCAAAGTGGAAAAGTGTCTGGTGTTCCAAAAACTGAAATTCATAAGGAAAAACTGAAATTCCTATTGGAAATCATTGATGGTTTGTATTTAATAAGTGATATTTATACATTTCTGATCATTAAGACTCCTGCGTATCAGCTCATATTTTTAAGTTTTTATTCTTCTTCGTTATCTTATAAGATGTAAGTAGTAAGTAACTAGCTGCAGGTAGTGATTCTGCAACACTGTTCCAGGGTCCTGGGGTTGTGGGTTCAAACCCCCAGTCTGGTCACTGTCTGTAAGGAGTTTTATGTGTTCTCCCTGTGTCTGTGTGGGTTTCCTCTGAGTGTCCCTGTTTACTCCCACAGTCCAAAAAACATTCTGACTGGTTGACTGGCTGTGTAAAATTGTCCACAAATGTGTGCTTAAGCGACCGAGGGAGTCTGTGTAGCCCTGTCCTGGGTGTGTTCCTGCCTTGCACCCAGTGATTTGGGTAGGCCCTGGACCCACCACTACCCAGACTAAGATAAACAGTTACAAATAAAGAATAAACAAATTAATATATAAGGAGCCCTTTGGCTTTTGCATAGTAGACACATATTCTGGGAACAAAAGAAAATATATGTAAAGAGTGTTAAACATATACAGAACTGGATTTTAGTTATAGAAGTCTTACCATAAAAATTTGAGCACTGAGTGTATGTGAATTTAGAGTATGCTTTTTAAATTGCATATGTGTAACTGAACAAAAAGGAGGGGGACATGGAAAAGCTCCTCATTTAGAAGGATTTGGCCTGATACAAGCGATGACTTAGTGTGTCTCATGACAAAACTCCTGAAATGAATCATCCGCTGTCCGTGGGCAGCGACTACGACTTTAATATACAAGATATTTTCTTCGTATTTTGCCTTTTTTTTTTTTTACCCTGGCACAGTGCCAGCTAGTCTGCATGCAGGCTTGATGAGGTTGGCGTAATTCAGTGGCTGCATGGGGGGAGCCACATTTGTTCCTGCTGTAGCAGCTAATGTCGTGGCAGCCCTCCTCTGGTCGTCATGGCAACAAGCAACAGAAAAAACGAAAGGGAGAAATTAAATCACGCCGTCATGGGGCGGATGCATTAATTTTGCATAAAGAGATGGTGAAGCGCTGATGCGCCGCTGCTTCTTTTGTTCCTGACCAAAACGGAAGGTGCACGGCAAAAGCCTTGTCAGTTTCACCGAAAGATGTACAAATCCTCTAATGTTTCATTTTGAGAAAAATCAAAAAATCAAAAAAAGAGTTCTTTATTTTACATCAAATAGAGTCCTATTAATACAGTCATATTTATCCTTGCTGAAGGAAGAGAAGATGGGATTAATGTTGCATTTGGAAATACATGAAAGGGTCTGTAATGTAATAACGTCTGCCGTCTCATTAAATGTGATCAGAAACTACTTCGGAGGATTTATTAAATATATTTTTGTTTTATTCCGTGCTGCAGTGGAGCAATCTTGCTTGAGATCATTTGCCACACAAATTTGCCTCATGCAGTTAGCAACTGCATGCCTACAACGTTATATTGTTTAGTACATTTCTGACATATCCTTATATACTCTTATACTGTCAAAAGAAATTAACAAAATTCTGACTTCAAGGTGCATAACACTGCAGTTTTCATCTATGCCTTTTCTAGAACTTCCTATCTATGATTTCTCAGCAAGTCACTGTATGATATAGTTTGCATGATGCTTATTGATTGTGCATTTACCAGTATAATCTGTTAGCTATTAATAGCTTCATAGCTTCAGTGTAAATGTATAGAAGAAATTAAGACCCCAAAGGCACTTTTAATATATGGCTGACGTTGTCATGAAACAGAGTCAAACCTGCAATCATCAATGGATCCTCTGAAGGCATAGGATCAAGCACGATTTGTCAGTTCCTCGTGATAAAAGGAGACTCTTTGTGTCCACCTCTGCACAACATAAAATTTTATGCTGATGGAGAAAAAAAAACTCCAGCCTACACACCACTCTGACTTCACAAGTTTATCACAGTGCCCTGGATTTGATTAGAGTTCATGGCGAGATTCAGCACTGTCACAACACGGGTGTCTTTGATTTCTGGGCAGAGGTGATGTGTCGGAGCCCATATAGACAGCTGTTCATCATGGTGACAGTAATGCATGGAGTGTTCCTGTGATGCTTGCTGTTTTGTTTTCTTACAGCAGAGGACTGCAATCCCTTCATATTTGTGTGTTTTTGTTCTACTCTAACACACCTGCTTCAGCTAATCAACTAATAAGCTTTTTTGAGTTAAAATAGGTGTGACTAGGGTCGTATCACTCTTGTGCTGTGTCCAAACATTGCCACGATCTACAGTGCACTGTTTCAGGGTTCCGCTATTTTGAAGTCGTTTACTACCTCCCTGATTTCAGTTTCTTATAAAAATGTTGCACCATATTGTAATCAATGTAGGGGACAGTGAATAGGGAGCAATTTGGAACACAGTTCTGAGCTCATGGGGCCAGATATAGTCTACTGGAGTGGGAACAAACATAGTGTGGGATATTTAAACCAAGAAATCTCATTGTGCCATCACTGTTCTCTTCTATCACGGCAATAAATACATGGCTGTAACATGAGGTTAGGACGGTTTATACTTCTGTGTACATCCACGTAAACATCTCTGTGTTGAAACGTGTAGCACACGGAGTCTTGGTGACACGCTGATGTGGACACCTGGAGAATCTCGACTATGCATTGCTGATTGGGTGTCTGGTAGCCGTGCTCACAAGACCCCAACAATATACAAATGGGAATGATTTTTGTTGCACTATGAGAACTATGAGCGCTGAGACCTATGAGAACATATGTGATCGATGGCAGTATCTCAACACAGGCTGTTTACATTACGGGTCTTCAGAAGTATGAACCAGACATTAGCAGGGTCGGAAAGTCCCATGGAAAATGAAAAGGGTAAAAATCAAATAAATAACATAGATAGATGTAGTGATAGATGCAGCAGGTTAGTGTCGCAGTCACACAGATCCAGGGACCTGGAGGTTGTGGGTTCGATTCCAGCTCCGGGTGACTGTCTGTGAGGAGTTTCGTGGGTCCGCGTGGGTTTCCTCCGGGTGCTCCGGTTTTCTCCCACAGTCCAAAAACACAAGTTGGTAGGTGGATTGGTGTCTCAAAAAGTGTCCGTAGGTGTGAGTGTGTGAGTGAATGTGTGTGTGTCTGTGTTCCCCTGTGAAGGACTGGCGCCCCCTCCAGGGTGTATTCCCGCCTTGCGCCCAGTGAATCCAGGTAGGCTCTGGACCCACCACGAACCTGAATTGGATAAGCGCTTACAGATAATGAATGAATGAATGAATGAATGAATGAATGAGAAAAAACAAATATTACCACCTGCAAGAAGAAATGGTTCAGTAAGCTACAGATACCATTGAACATGCTAGCTTGTTTTGCACTGATGAGAGGCATTAAGTGGTTTAGAAAGTGTGTAACCTTATTTTTGCGGTGGATTTTGCTGCTGCCCCGAACATTTAACCCCACAGGTGTATTCTCATGACAAGGTCATATTTGGCCCTATGAGACCACAGTTCCTCAGGAACAAGAATAACAATTTCTGCCGTAAAAAACATTCGAATGCATTGTTTGATGACATTTTGATGGCATTTAAAGAATCTTCATATTGTGTAAAGGTTTAATATCAATGGAAGGTTTTAGAACTGCAGGTCAAAGCCAACTTAGAATCATTAATTTCAAAAGTGTAACATTCAGTTTCAACATATTTCAGCTATACATTCAGAAAATGGTTCTGTGGCTCAGAATAACAGTACAAGGCCTTTGTGGGCTTTATAGAGTAATTTAAAAAAATAATAATAAAAAGGAGGTCCTTTTAAGAAGCATATATATCACAGAAAAGAACAATCATCCCATGCACAGAACCATTCGTGCCTTCAAATGACATTTTAAGTTGTCATTGTTCCACATATAACCACTGCATTTGTCAAAGAGCTGTTACATTGATATTTAAAGAGTAATAACACAACAGGCTGCACCAATATGGGATACTTCAAATAACAGGGCTCTGTGCCATGGCATGAGAATACAAATGAAATGAGGTTTAAACATCAACAAAGAAAAAGGATGGGATCAGGATGCCAGGCATGATCCGTTCCATCAGTTGGCCAGCTTGATACCACCAACCATCAACAGTCTAACAGAACCATCAACACCATTTGATTGCAAAAAAAAAAAAAAAAAACGTCTCCTGATCGAATGAGCCAGTCGCCTTCTCACTTCTCAATAACACAAAGCAACCAAGACCCTACTGGACCCAATCTGCATCCGACGACAGCTCAGGAAATAGCCTCTATTACATAAAATCTACAAATCCTACGGATGCACAGCGGCGGACTAAAGGCTTTGCTGACACCAGAGAACCTGCTGCCGCATGACAAATAGATCATGCAAATGACCTCACGCCGATTCAGAAGGGAGCGACCACATAAGGTGGAATGAGGTAAACGCCATCCATCAACAATCGCTCTGTCCAAACACACGGAGAAGTCACTCATCAGGGTTCTACATGCACCCTCTTAACACAGTGAGATGCAGACAGCTAGTTCAAGCGCTGAGATGCAGAAAAAAACCACACACATCTGACAAAATCTTTGAAGAATCTTTGGGCAAGACACAAGCAAAAGAATAAACCAAAGCCATCACTCTGTCTGTCTGGGCACCTTCTTGGCTATCTATATAGGCGAGCCGCTATCTCATCAATAATGCAGCAGAAGTTCATGTTTATGCAATGGAGAGCACATATGCATGCTAGGTATTGTACATCCTGACAAGCCCCTCAACATGCACACACACACACACACACGCACACACACCCCAGCAGCTAGTCGGACCCATATTGGTTCGACAATTAAAACGGTCACAATATGTTCAAATGGCACACGGCTCTCTGACAGCGAGAGAAGGGGGAAAACAGACACAAGAACACAGAAAGAAAAGAGATATTAAATACTCACCTTTTCCTGCATTTCTTTTGATTCTGTTTTAATGCAGCTTCTTAGTGCTTCATGATAGCACAGCACACGGAAAAAATAACTGTAGTGGCATGGTGATATGCAAATTAATGGATCACGCTGAATACAGGGGCATTTATTATTCATAAATTACTCATGTTTATGCAAATCAGGCTACACACAGCTTCTGAAATGGGGGTTGGTAATTCTGCCTTGTTGCAGATACAGACAACACTGGCTGCCAAGCAGGTAGAGGCTTTTTCTTTTTTCTGTTTTTTACTAAAAATAACAGTTTTAAGTGTTTTAATCTTTAGAAATCAAGTTTGTTAGTTGAAAACAACAATGTATTACGGCAAAGATGTGGTGCACATATTGTTTATTTATCCATTTATTTGCAGCTCATCTTATTAGAGAGAGGGAAGCTACAGCCATTTGCTCCTGTGGAAGACTGATAGCAGTTTTACCAGCTAGTGATATTTGATAAAAGCTTTCATACAAAACACACAACGTGGTTTGGATTAATCATTACTGCAACATGAGCTTCTATGATGTACTCCTTATAGGAGTAAGAGAGGGGCACTACAAATATTGTGCTATTACACAACAAATGTCCTCCTGTGAGCTCTGAACATAATGTCAAACCTTCAAAACACACCGGATATGAAAAATATCATATTGAATTTTTATACAGATCTTAACGTCAAACAAAAAATCTAACGCAGTTACATCAAAATTGTATTATAATCTGTAACAGTATGATGTCTTGTTCACACCATGGTACACTGTGAGGTACAAAAAAATCCAATACATGCAACAAAGGTTCCCAGGTTCAAATGTTTATTTAAACTACAGGTATATCTTGTAAACGTCGCACAAAAACACAACAAAAATATATCAAAGGAAATATTAAATTCACGTGTTTGAAAAAGGGTCTAAGAAGAACATGTAAAAAGATGTTTGTGAAAATTTCCTTCTTGATAAAAATGAGGGACAACGCTGGAAATGTGGGCAATAGCGGCCTCGTGCGGCCATTTGACAAAGGCAATTATGTAAACACCGTACAAATGACGTATTTCACACTGACCTACATGTTATTGGTTGCTGTTTTTCATTTCAGACCAAAAACGCAAAAATTTAATATAGTTAAATAATAACTGTGTAGTTCACACTCAAAGAACCTTTTAAAGGAAAAAGAACTGTAACGACTGAGTCACCATCCAGGCTGGTTTCTGTCAGAAGAAAAATGCACCAAAACTGTGTCACTGAACAATAACGTTGTGTGTGATGATATCCTTAAATACACACTTCTGAACAAATAAAAATAAGGAGCAACAAATCTAAAACTGTAACATACTTCCCTCAGTATCCCATTTCTATTTTAGTGGACAACACTTAATAATTAAAATGATGCCTCTGAAAAACATTAAGATAATTATTGCTCATAGGTCAGGTGCCCCTTTCACACATGAACGCATTTCAGAACCAGCAAGTGTTTAAACAAGGTCTGGCCAGGTGTGATAGAAAGCCACAGCTAAAAAGTCAGTAAGATGGAGTCAACAATTCACTGGAAATTACCAAGAGGGCTAATGTTTGAAAAGAAGTTGGTAGACTGCCACGAAAAGACAATTACGTCTTGATTACGACAAGTCAAACCGAATGTTCCTTACATGCACTGAATTTTACTATTGTGTGGTTTCGAACTGAGAGTGAAAACCATCAAGAAATGCACAATGGCATTGGAAACATCTGTGTCAGCAGACATCGGCTTGAAGAGAAATATTAGCTGCTGCCAGCAGTTTAAATCAGAATCATAAAGTTTAGATATTACCAGGATTTCTTCAGCATTTTTAATCCTACAGAAATATATACACATTAATTACTTTGCAAGTAATTGTTTTATGTGAAATGTAGCCACATGTTTTGTAAATCATTTTTGTATCAACATTTGCAGAAACCAACAAAAAAACCCATAACATTTCAGCTTTAGTCTAAACGTCTTAAATCACTGCATTGTAGCTGTGTACTGCTGAGAAAGTAGAATGTTTCTGTGATTACTTTGACTTTGACACAGATTTGTCTTCATGAGACCTGTATTCAATATTTCATGAGTGAACGAGCCAGCAGGAACATACCTGGTTCCAAAAGTAGTTAATGCTTTAAGCAAATAAGGTCATTCTAGCCTTTCTAGTTTATACACTCACTCCACCGACCATACAGGAGCTTTTTGTAGTTCTGCCATTACACAATGCAGCCTGACTGTTGCTCTGCATACTTTGTTAGCCCCCTTTCACTCTATTCTTCAATGGTCAGGGCCACCACAGAGCAGTGGATCAGACACAGCAGTGCTGCTAGAGTTTTTAAAGCTTTCATTGTTACTGCTGGACTGAGAATAGTCCAAACACCAAAAATATCCAGCCAACAAAAGCATATTCAGTGTCCACTGATAAGGAACTAGAGGACGACCAACACAACTGTACAACAGATGCACTACTGTCTCTGACTTTACATCTACAAGATGGATGACAAAGGTAAGTGCTTCTAACAGAGTGGACAGTGAGTGGACGCAGTGTTTAAAAACTCCAGCAGCACTGCTGTGTCTGATCCACTCATACCAGCACAAAACACACTTCCACACCATCATCATGTAAATATCACTGCAGCTCTTAGAATGATCCAGCAAACAAATCTGCTCTGTGGTGGTCCAGATCACTGAAGGACAGTGTGAAACGAGAAAAACAAAGTATGCAGAGCAACTGACTTATACGAGCGTCTATAACTCTAACACTACAAATGCCCCTGTGTAGTCAGTGGAGAAACAAGGAGACTGTCATAATCAGTGTCATTGATTGGTGTATATTTACTGGTGATGTAGATGTACGCTAAATGGCCAAACAGATAAAAAACACGCAGGCACTACTGACATGGGTAAAAACAGGCTGTGATAGTACTGTTAGGAAACAGCTGAATTAAATGGGGCTTGCATTTAGAAAAGTCAAAGTCTAATGGTTTCAGTGGAATAAAGGGAAGCAGCCAAGGAGCGTGAATGATTGAATGAACCATGAATAATTAATCAGCGGCCAAGGGGAGGAACTTTCGTCTGGTGCTCTTCTAATTATGAATAGAAAATGCAAATTTCCCCACAGTGCCCTGCTCCAGGTGACTGTCTGTGAGAAGTTTGGTGAGTTTCCTCCGGGTGCTCCGGTTTCCTCCCATGGTCCAAAACACACGTTGGTAGGTGGATTGGTGACTCAAAAGTGTCCAGAGGTGTGAACGTGTGAGTGTGTGTCACCCTGTAAAGGACTGGCGCCCCCTCCAGGGTGTGTTCCTGCCTTGCGTCCAATGATTCTGGGTAGGCTCCGGACCCACCGCGACCCTGAACTGGATTAGTGGTTACAGACAATGAAGGAATGAATTTCCTCACACATTTATGATATTGGGTTGAAGGTCAGGTAAAGAGCACAATCATTAGCTCAACAGCTGTACGTGGAAATTTTGGACCCTTTTTTTTATTGCATCGATAGTCAAAGGTTTGGTGATGAATAAGTCATTTCTCAGGGTGTAAATATAACTGACATAGAGCAAAGATTATTAAGAGCTCTTCTTCAGTCTTCAGCCTTCACTCAGACATAAGAAAAGCAAATACTCTGGCGTTCAATTCAACTGAAAATTTACATTAGAAATTGATAACGGTTCACAAACATGGCATGGATTTGTGATCCACTGTTGCAGCAAATCTGAATCTATTTGAGTTAAAACAATGTTTCTAAAAACTTACATCCGTGCCTCAAAATATTCAATCCCAGGGATCAAGAACGTAATAACGTGGTTTTGTTTTGTTTATCAACAGAGTGGGTTCATAACTTCTTCCTCTATTTGATCTGGAAAAGAACATGTCATTAACTCTAACAATTACATTTGTTTGAGGTATGTTTTACAAAGCTGGGGGTTATAAAAATTGAGTGGATCGTCCCCAGGGGGAGTACTAGTCATCAGGTCGTTAGTCAAGTGGAGGTTAGAGGGATATAAATCCAAAACTTTAGTGTGGAGCAGTGGACATTGTACTTTTGGAGCAATGACATTTAATTGAATATCTGGGATGATTTGAAGTGAAAACCTGGTGTGAAGCATGGAGGGTGATATTTCAGCACCGTAGAAACTTGACCTGAACATGACTTAAATACAAGCATTGTATTTACATTTAGCAATAGAGTGGTTAAAATCCCATAGAGATTGAAAATGTGTATTGTTACACCTCTGTCCTCCAGCTGTGCTTTCATATCTTTCAGGAATTGCTGATCCAAGTCACATACTGAAGCTACATAAAGGGTCTATTGCCAAAGCTGTCAAATGGGGTCCCATTAATTAAGCGACAAAACTGTCCTGACTTTCCTGGGCCATGGATCTCTGCACAACACCGGCCACCTCCTTCTCAAAATGATGGAGGAGTTTGAAGTCACTGAAACCCCTGTATAACAATCCCGTGGCTAAGGTCTTCATAGCCTCTTTCATTTGGTAGATCGAAGGCACGATGATGGTCTGCATGCATCCGTGGATTTCAGCAGAGATCACTGTGGGCTCCGAGAGCTCACGTTTAACTTGAGGCGCTTCAGTTTGCGCTGATGAGACTGCAGCCCGTGTCGCCAGGGTTGGCCACTCTCCTCCAGCCTGCCGGTGCTGGACTTTTGTCGCGGTAGGTCCAGGCGCAATAACGTTACATGGCTTTGAACTCTCCGTGTGGTCCGGGTAGATGTGGTACCTCTTCCTAACCACTCTTTCTCGTCTCTTAAAACCTCTGTACCACGTAGGACTCGCCCTGAACTGCGTGACCCCCATTCGCGCGGCCAGGTCTATCGCCTTCCTGTGGATCATAATGTCCGAGGCCGGGGAGCCGTGCCGGCTGCACTCGTCGATCCACAGCCACAGCGCTGCCTCGAGCCTCGGCGTTTTATTGTAGTGGACTTGTAGGTCGCCCCGGGTTATCAGACTCCTGTTCCGCAGCAGTTTACACAGCAAAGACGGGGTGACGTTTAGGCGGTCAGCTGCTTTGATTTTGGTCATTCTGGGTAGCCGGTCGTACATCTCCAGCAGTCTGCGCTTGTCCTCCAGGGTCCACTTCCTGCGCGGTGCCGCCATACTTTGTTGACACACAGCAGACGGGCGACGTCAAGCCAGTGCGCATGCGTCCAGTTAACCCGTCAATGTACTTTTTTTTTTTTTTTTTTTTTTTTTTTGAACAAGGGACTACGTTCTAAATATTTTCCATTACTGTTAATCTGCAATATTTAAGAATAAACGTTGGTCTTTGGTCTTTGAAAAAAAAAATGGATGAAGCCTTTTTTCTACCTTTTTTATTAATTCAGAACCAGGCTTTATTGGTTAGATATGTTTGCACACACAAAGAATTCGTCTTTTTGCAGTGTATAGTTACAGTATCACAGTCAACAGCATTTAGCACAGACATCTAAAGCTGAGATATTTCTCACACACATATAGTTTTCCTAGGCAATGTGGGGACATCACCTAGGCCTCTACTCGTTCTGGACACTTCTCTTTACTAGGGTGAAAGAGCTACACAAAACATGGGAATTTCTTTTTTAATTCATCCGAGAACTTACATTCACGTTTTGGCATAGCTGCTCGAGATGAGGCTAGGTACATGAGCTTTGCCTGACGTAAACAAGGACTACTGACGTGCAGACTGACCAATTAAATGTTTACAGAGAAGGTTATCGACCAATAACGGTAGCTCTACAGTCAGACCGTCCAATCAGAAGATTTTAGGCTACTTTACCACGCCCTCTTCTCACTCAAGCGAACCAATCGGAGTAGGGGAGGGCGGGACTAGTTTGTGAACGAAACGTTTCTCTAAATTCTATGTAAGCTCTAGAAAAACAAAATCCCGGACATTTGTGAAATTCCGTCCGGACATTTTCTAAGTCTAAAAAAGAGGACATGTCCGGGTAAAAGAGGACGTCTGGTCACCCTAATCTTTACATTATCCATTAATATAACTAGTGGACCAGTGCCAAAAGGAAAAAGAGTCCCTACAATGTTCATTCATTATCTGTAAGTGCTTATCTAATTCAGAGTCACGGTGGGTCCAGAGCCTACCTGGAATCATTGGGTGCAAGGCAGGAATACACCCTGGAGGGGGCGCCAGTCCTTCACAGGGCAACACACACTCACACTTTTGAGTCGCCAAACAACCTACCAACGTGTGTGTTTTTGGACTGTGGGAGGAAACCCATGTGGACACGGGGAGAACACACCAACTCCTCACAGACAGTCACCTGGAGCAGGAATTGAACCCACAACCTCCAGGTCCCTGAAGCTGTGTGACACTACCTGCTGCGCCACCGTGCCGCCCCCTCCCTACAATGTGAGTATTTAAACTAATTGAGGTCCCCAAAACGATACGAACACACACACACACACACTTGCCTGTAAACATGACCAGAGGACACTTGGGTAGAAATAATAAAGACATTTTGTTTGGCGACTAATTGAGACTGCACTGACTGGACAGGGGCGCTAGGCGGCAGTAAAGCCGTGTCTGTCATTCACTCCGCCGATGAAGAAGTTGTAACTCCGTGTTGAAATTGGGGTATTGTGTTCGGCTGTGACGAGCTCGCTGATTGTTGCAGTGAAGTCACAGTGTGGACACTAAGGTGAGATCTATGTTCCTTTTTGTGTGATCCCGGGTCTTACATTGTGTCTTAGAGCCGTGCAGCAGATAAACAGTGCATTTCCGTCTAGAGTTAGTTGTCTGAGTGTGCTGATATTATCAAGTCCATGATGAACTGCATTCAGGTAGAATGGACCCTCATGAAGTAGAGGTTATTTTGATAAACTATTGCTTATAATCATTTATTTGACACGTGACACATACTAGTTTATGTGAATGAAATAATAAGTCAGTAAACAAAGGAAGAATGGCTTAATCAATCAGATAATTCGCTGTGTCTTAAACATGCAAATCACTTGTTTACACCAAGGTCTCCAACCATAGCAGATTCATGGTGCCTGAATCCAGTTGATTTTATCCATATTTCAAATCTGAATTTTCACCAAATCACTTAAACCATATGACTAAAAGAAGTCAAATGAAAGGAGGTAAAATCACAAAATTATCACACTAAATTCAGTCTTTTAATCGCAGCAGACTGTTGATTTTTCTGTTGAAAAAAAAAAGCTGTAGGACAGCTCAGACAGTGAGCATATATCAGTCCACTGGCATAAAAAGGCTGGCACACCACTGACCGTAGACCACTGCTGGTCCACCGTCGGACCACTCAGATTACTGTCCTGTACAGGATATAACTCATTTATAATCTCCTCAAACAGATTCTACATTCACAGAGACTTTTATTCTGGAAAACAAACTAATACAAATATTAGCAACAACTATTAGAGATATAATAATGAGTGTAAGCCTGATATAAAGTGATTAAATGCTAAAAATGTTGACACTGTGCTGGATTTAAATTATTTACTAATCTTATTTATAAAAGATAACAAATAGAATCTAATGAAGGAAAAAGATGTAAATTAAACTGTGAATGGAAAAGTGCTAAAATGTGGCATTTTGTCTAAAATTCTGTTTAATCAGCAGCGGTCCGCCCAGAAAATGCTGTGTAAAACACTAGTGGACCTCCAGCTTTGCCCTCAGTGGGTCAGCAGTAGTCCACCGTCTCCTTGCTCTCAGGGAGGAAACAAAACTAAAATAAAAGTAAATATCACCACATGATTCTGTAAGTGTCCCAGTTCTTAGCTCAATGATGCTTCATCCTACATTTGTTTTATTCACAAGCACACTAAAGACAAGCAACTGAAATATCTTTTTTTGAATGCTTTGTCTTTTTTATGGGGAGGGACGGTGGCACAGCAGGTAGTGTCACAGTCACACAGCTCCAGGAACCTGGAGGTTGTGGGTTCGATTCCCGCTCTGGGTGACTGTCTGTGAGGAGTGTGGTGTGTTCTCCCCGTGTCCACGTGGGTTTCCTCCGGGTGACTGTCTGTGAGGAGTGTGGTGTGTTCTCCCCGTGTCCGCGTGGGTTTCCTCCGGGTGACTGTCTGTGAGGAGTTTGGTGTGTTCTCCCTGTGTCTGCATGGGTTTCCTCTGACTGACTGTCTGTGAGGAGTGTGGTGTGTTCTCCCTGTGTCTGCGTGGGTTTCCTCCGGCTGACTGTCTGTGAGGAGTGTGGTGTGTTCTCCCTGTGTCTCCGTGGGTTTCCTCCGGGTGACTGTCTGTGAGGAGTGTGGTGTGTTCTCCCCGTGTCCGCGCGGGTTTCCTCCGGCTGACTGTCTGTGAGGAGTGTGGTGTGTTCTCCCTGTGTCTGCGTGGGTTTCCTCCGGCTGACTGTCTGTGAGGAGTGTGGTGTGTTCTCCCTGTGTCTGCGTGGGTTCCTCCGGGTGACTGTCTGTGAGGAGTTTGGTGTGTTCTCCCTGTGTCCGCGTGGGTTTCCTCCGGGTGACTGTCTGTGAGGAGTGTGGTGTGTTCTCCCTGTGTCCACGTGGGTTTTCTCCGGGTGACTGTCTGTGAGGAGTGTGGTGTGTTCTCCCTGTGTCCACGTGGGTGTCCTCCGGATGACTGTCTGTGAGGAGTGTGGTGTGAGTGAATGTGTGTGTGTGTGTGTGTGTGTGTGTGTGTATTTTGCCCTGTGAAGGACTGGCGCCCCCTCCAGGGTGTATTCCTGCCTTGCGCTCAATGATTCCAGGTAGGCTCTGGACCCACCACGACCTTGAACTGGATAAGTGCTTACAGATAATGAAGGGATGTCTTTTTTTTTTTATCAAATTTTAATAGATCTTATTTAAAAATTACAATTTGATAAAATCGATTGTTAAATGTATAATAAAAATGACATGTTTTTGAGACTGCCCTTGTAACACTGCAGTTTGCAAAACAGAGATTTTTTTTTAAACCTTGATTCTCATTGAAGGGTGCCTAATACTGGCTGGTTATCAATGTCTACAGCATCTCCAGCCATGTATCATAACAGCTCCCAGAAGAAATACTGGACTTTTGAAAATGTGGCAGCCTTGGAAGCACTGAGACAGGAGGCTAACCAAAAGTTTCGCACAAAAGCCCGCAGTCTCAGAAAGGTAAGATGACTTCTGAGTATGGAAAGTGGTTGATCAAAATTTTGACTTTATGATCAGTACTAGATAACAGATATAATAGATAGTAATAAAACTGTGTTTGCTCTGTGTCATCAAAATAGTATGCCTAAAATAAGGGTCTTGTCATGATTAAGATTTCATAGGTGAGGCTTTTGCATTAAATGTAAGAGAAAGAAAGCATCATTAAGTATCATTGTACGTCTGTGTCCCTGTATGAATTATAAGGGATGAAGTAAATCATTTTGCTGGTATCAGCACATATTCACTAAAATTATATTGGCATCGGACAAATGTGTATTTTTAATTAATATTTCAAATCAATGTTTAATGATGTATATATTGTTCTCAAAGTACTTAACTGTCTGCTTTTATTTTATTTTGTAACTCAACACAATTAACTGTTACAGTTCTGTCCAGTGGTAGACGGGTGGATTTAGTCTCAGTTTATATGTTTTGTTATTGCTGGTGTATTGATATTGGTATCAGAATTGGAACACAAGCAGAAAAAAAAATCATTGCATATTGGCGATTTCCATACATTCCTAATTTTGTGCACATAAACAGCAATAACACTGTACTGGGACTTAGCTGAGATAATTTAGGGTTTAAAATATCTTCTTTCCTTAACAGCCAGGGATTCACGATTCCATATATCTTGATCCTATTGAAGAGAAAGTGCTTTTCAGATACTATGAGAAGAGACTGTTGGACTTCTGCTCAGTATTTAAACCTGCAATGCCCAAGTCTGTAGTGGTAAGTATTCTGATTCAGTTAAAACAGTCTGAAGATCTGTATCATGACAAAATATGGAATTGTGCATGCATTCAGAGTAATAAAATGTAAAAGTAGAACAAGTTTAAACCTTAAAGCCTAGTATTTTTTATTATTATTATTTGAAATATCCCATTGAGGGGCGGCACGGTGGTGCAGCAGGTTAGTGTCGCAGTCACACAGCTCCAGGGACCTGGAGGTTGTCGGTTCGATTCCCGCTCCGGGTGACTTTCTGTGAGGAGTTGGTGTGTTCTCCCTGTGTCCACGTGACACACACGTTGGTAGTTGGATTGGTGACTCAAAAGTGTCTGTAGGTGTGAGTGAATGTGTGAGTGTGTGTTGCCCTGTGAAGGACTGGTGCCCCCTTCAGGGTGTGTTCCCGCCTTGCACCCAATGATTCCAGGTAGGCTCTGGACCCACCGCGACCCTGAACTGGATAAGCGCTTACAGATAATGAATGAATGAATAAATGAATAATATCCCATTGATGATTGTCAGACTTTTTGCTTTGGTGTAGGATAATTATGTATTTCATTTGTATGAAAATGTGTTTTCTTCTGTTTTAGGGTACAGCGTGTATGTATTTCAGAAGATTTTATTTAAACAACTCTTTAATGGAGTATCACCCAAGGACAATAATGTAAGTATATGTATTATGTCAATGGGATTTTGATTGCTTAGAAATATAACAACAGTTGATGATCATTTAAAACTGTTAAAGTAGTTTTTAGTTGTAGTGTTCCCTGTTTGTTGTTGTTGTTGTTATTGCTTTCATAGATTCAGACATTTTTATTTGCAACATGGATTAAAATGAAAAGTACATATACAAATCTTTTATTTTTAGATAAATCTGTCATAATTACAAAAACAAGCGCTTTACAATAACTTAGGATATTTAAATAACATTTAAATGATTGTGTTTTACAGTCTGTAACTGTTAAACTACATAGTTCACATAGAGTATAAATGGTGCTAATAAAATGGACAGGGATGTTAGAAACAAGGAGGTAATTTTAACATTATGGCAGACAGGTGTATTTATCCAGCTTGCTTTTAAAGGCTAATATTAGCCGGCTAGCATGCTAGTTCTGTATTAGTCGTTAATTTTACCTTTTGTTCGCTTTTGTTTTTAAAATGTGCTCACTGACATATTTCTACAACAAATGTAAAATAACCTTAATTAGTTTAAAATACAGACAGAAGACTAGATATACAAAATGTGTCTTTAAAGTTTAAGGAATTAGAAAAGGAAAAGACACTTGTATGATCGAACTTGACTGTTTTCGGGGTGTGTCTCATATAGCTCCGTTTTCCCTATATAGTGCACTGCATCTGTCTTGAAAAGATGGTTTCAGCCTCCACATAGAGATGATTTTAAGATTTTTATTGGTATTTGGTGAAGTATTTGATAATTAAATTCACATGTTCTTGCCCTATGTAGTGCACTTTCTAGGAAGAAGGGAGGTAGAGATTCATCCTGAGATTTTAACAGTTTTACTACAAAACCCTGCCTTGTGCCCAATGATTCCGGGTAGGTTCCAGACCCAAAACCCCACGTGAACCACGGTTTTCTATGGGTTGAATGGGCTGTTGAATTGACTGGGCAGAGAGAGCACTAGATGCCGCCCTACCTGATTGAAATGATGTATGAGTATGTTGTCAATGTAAAATTATACATAAAAAAAAATAAAAGATTGAGCTGCTTTACGTTGCTACTGGGTAGTTTTTTCCACGACTGCTCTACATATCCAGGACACAAATTCTTCTGGGTCCCAGCCTGTTCTGGGTGAGGTCATTTGCTGAAGGAAAGTACGCACATAGTGTTAGTGACATAAATTTAGTCAAACAGTGTCCTTAAACTGGACCTCTGGCAGAGTCAGTCGGTGGAGTAAAGCCTAATTAATCAGGACACAGGAGTCCTGCTACCTCCAAATTGAACAACATCCCTCTCTTTCCCAAAATCCACCTGAGAGCATAAATATTGTGAATAATCTATAGGCGCTGCCAGGTGGTGGGTGGAGTAACATGGGGTCACCATGTTGCAGTGGGCCAGGCATTCTTTGCAGCTGAAGAGGTTATATTGTAATATTTGTATTTTGACCTGGTCCACTGTTCTTTCTTTAGGCTGACATGTGCATACCTGTCCTGCAAGGTGGATGAGTTTAATGTTTCCTGCACTCAGTTTGTGGGGAACCTTCAGGAGAATCCAGCAGCTCAAGAAAGAGCCCTGGAGCAGATTCTGGAGTATGAGCTGCTCCTCATTCAGCAGCTCAACTTCCACCTGGTGATTTACAACCCCTATCGACCCATGGAGGGCTTCCTTATAGACCTAAAGGTAGAACAGACAGAGTGTGTGTGTGTCAACGTTAATTTTCTTTCCTGTAGAAATGTCCAAAAATTCCCCATAAGGCCATATGTTTGTGGACACCTGCTTATCCAACTTTCTTCAGAAATCAAGGATGGTAATAAGCATTATGTAGCCTGTGCTCACCTGAGAAGGCTTAAGACTACATGCATAGAGCCACAAGAATGTTAGTGCAAAGAGCTACTGATATAAATGAAATATTTATTTAGAATCACATTTTTTCCAGCTCATTGCAAATGAATTGAATGCTGCTACAGCACTCAATAGAACAGTTACAATGCTTCAGCAGAGCCAATTGCAGTATCATAAAATGGTGACCTGTGTAAAATCCATTTACTGTGGCTTACGAATTTGGCTGGTGTTCTTCAGCAGCTAATGATATTTTGATTATGCTCAGAAAGATAATTGACACAAATCATTGGTGCAACCCCATGAAATATTTATTCACTTTTTAACGAGGTGTTCTTCACCTTGTATATTGTGATTATATATTTTTTTTATTAGAAGTGATGTGGCTTTTTCTAGACAAGGTATCCACTGTTGGAGAACCCGGAGATGCTGAGGAAGAATGCAGATGATTTTCTCAACAGAGCAGCAATGACAGATGCTGGGCTTATGTTCTCACCCTCACAAATCGCCCTGACAGCTGTACTTAACAGTGCGGCTCGCGCTGGCCTCACCATGGAAACGTGGGTTCACTCAAGCTAAACATTTTTAATGTAACTAATTTAAAGGAAACCTTGTGTGTTCTTGGTGACTTTAGTTCTTAAGCAATGTTTTTCAGTTAGCCAGGGACGGGATGTTCCTGCTTTACATGTCAGCATTTACAAGTCTCAAAGAAGCTATTTTTCTCCATCCAGATACCTTACTGAATGCATAGGGATAAAGAATGACAAAGAAACCCTCTCAAAGATGTATGACACAATGAGGCGTGAGTATACGTATTGCATAAGTGTATTACTGATTGTTTTTCATTTTTATTTTGACCTCAGTGGACACAAACTCTAATCACAAAGCAATCGCTAAGGGTCATCTTTCTG
The DNA here is from genome assembly GCF_029633855.1 of Hoplias malabaricus. NCBI lineage: Eukaryota > Metazoa > Chordata > Actinopteri > Characiformes > Erythrinidae > Hoplias > Hoplias malabaricus. The sequence continues at coordinate 19,791,811 of NC_089820.1, forward strand.
CATTTTCAGGACTAACAACACTCTTGAAGGAATACGAGTTTCCCAGAGCGGAGGAAGTGAACATGTGCAAACAGAAACTGGAGAGGATACATGCTGAATTTGCCTCAAACACAAGCTTGTAAGTAGAAACCACAATGCTTCATTGTGATGTTGTAATTTACAGGTGTGGGGAGGTGCTGATTTTAGTCTTTGGCAAAGAAATCACACCAGGAATATATTACAAAGAGTTTTATTCCGTCTGGTCAGTTGCTTGGTGCCTTGGTATCTAAGATGCAAAAGTTGTGACTTGGTTCATCAAATAGAAAAATAAAAATACATGAGCTTTCAGAAATTCACAGGAGTCATTACATCACTCTCATGCTGTTTCTCAGGTCATTTAGATCACTGAACACAGCTAAGCTACAGTAAGTTGAATGTAGGTCATTGCCTTGCAGCTACAAAACAGGAATATATTTTGGTATACAGTGAAATATCAAGTTTGTGGAGGTCAGTACATGCCTAGTTCAGCAAAAGTTAATTTTTAAAGAGTGCATGGACGGTTAATCACATACAAAAATGATTCGATTCATTGGCAAAGCTGTGTAAACAGGGAACAAATGTTTTATCTTCACAAAATCTACCAGCATGATGTTGGGGAAAGCATGTAGAGGTGTTACACAAAGTAAAATCAAAGGATTCGTATAACTGCTCACATCAATCACACTGCCACACCATTCTGTTGATTACATACTCTCAATGAGCGCAGGAGTTTTTTTGAGAGAGTCGGTATTGCATTTCTTCTTGGGTTTACCAGGGCAATTCCCAAAACCACTGTGTCAGTTTGACAGGACGTGAAGTGGTCCAGATTGAGTTTCAGAATCAGAGATTAGGCTCGGGACCCTGGGGGGTAGTTTATCAAGTGTAAACACATGCACGGAGTACAGAAAGGAATAGAACCTTGTTATCTGTCCTTTTGAATATTTTATCCGCCTCTTACATCACACAGATGCTGGTTTATAGATAAAAAGCCAAGGTGCAGCACTTCATCAAGCAAAGCAGCTCAGGAAGAGTAAGGATAGGATCCGTTGTTATCGTTATAGGCTGACGTCTCCAGACTAATGCAGGAAAAGTTTGCATGGTGAGATTTGAGTGTAGTAGGTTTCTTAAGGCTTGTTCTTCAGGTGCTTCTCGCGTCCCTGATGATTTCTTGCCCATTCCGAAAAGGGCTTCAGTGCACACCGCTCAGTTACCACAGACGTATAGTGCCCTGGGGGTGCTAAAGGCAGCTGCAGCTGTAGTCCCCTATGATCCCTAAAATCCACCTTGACTTTCAACTAGTCTTTCAAACTAACAGGATAAGACTCTGCTTGTGACTGGACTTTAAAAAGAAAGGTGGTCATGGTTCCAGTGGACCAACTTGCAAAGGAAGGGTCCCTCTCTGACAATACTTGAGGTTTGAGGATAGACTATACCCTGCCTCTTCGAGGACCACCGTCAATATCCTGTGTCATTACTTGAACAAATGTGACTTGATTTAAATCTAGTATAGATGGTTGGAAGTATGGTCCCAAAGTTGGAGGTCCGCAAAGTCACAGGTCCACAGCTGTAGCTCTGTTACGTGTTTGGATGAGGGAGTCCTTCCTACACAGTGGCTGTCCACATCAGAGGACCTGGATAGTGGTGGCCATAATGGTACATTCAGGTCTGTAAAACGGAGAAAGATTTAGGCATCAATGTTCTGGCTGGTGATTAGATACATCTGTCTGCTTGTAGACACTGAATGATAGATTATTTTGCTATTCAAACAGCTTTGTAAATTAAGATAAATAGTTAATTAAATCATTATTATTGTCCTTTGTTTAAAACAGTTACATGCTGCTGTCTTAAAGTCATGATTTATAAATGATCATATATTTGAATTCAGGTTCTGCAGTAGCATTGTGATTTAATGTGTACAGCTTTAAAAAATGAAGACTCAATGATAACTTATACCTACCTTTTGTTGTGATGAGTTGACTTGCTGTTAACTAAATCTAATATGAAACTACAAAAGACATGGACAGGAGGCTAAGACTACACATGGAGGATAGCTTGCATGCTCAAACATGGGTGATGCTACAGTCTCTACCGAAAAAGATCTCCAAAGCAGCATGTTAAAGCTACTATGTTTGTGATGAATATTTCTGTGTCCTCCAGAAAAAGAAAACATGGCTATGAAGATGATGATCATGTTGTGAAAAAAACCCTTGTTACAGAGGAGGTAAATATTGACCTTCTGGACATCCTTCAGGTTTCTATGAAACCATCTTCATTTGTCACTGTCTTCATTATGTGATATCTAATTACTGCGTATCATCTGTAGGAGTGGACTGATGAAGACCTGGATCCTTTGTGACAAAATCTCTCATCCTTTCCAGAAAACAGCTGCATTTTACAAAGACACATTGCTGAGTTTCAGACAAATTTACAAAGCTTCTTAGTCGAAATAAGTGAAGGGTAACGCCAGCTCCTTTTTGATTTTGCCACTTAGTCCTTGTGATATTTTCTTTTTGGTATTGTGTAAATACCTAGACAATATTTGCCCCCTTGTCATGCAAGTTTATTTACTGAAAATAAAAGTTTTGTACTTATTTTCATGACAGTGCTTTACTTTACATTTGTTCAAAAGAGCCAATAGCTAGTTACAAAAAATGCAAACACACTTGGACATTAAACACAGGAAAAAGACATTTGGAAAGTTCTCAAATTAAACTTTGGCTTTTACACCCCAATCTGAGAAAGAAGGCGGTGAGTAATTTATAAAATGTTTAATAAGTGCATGCATTCCTGATACAGTCTCTACTATAACATTTTTACTGCTGTAAACATTTTTATTTACTCTTCCCCTGAGTCTGTTTTTGAATTAATCTCAGGGAAGACTGAACCAATCATATGTTGGGGGGAGGACTATGCAAATTATATACTCATGATTCCAGCAAGAGAATTTATTGGTCTGATATAAAATAATCATTCTCTTAAAAACAAACAAAAAAAAAAAGTCCAGTCTACACCACAATCATAACTAAATGAAACAAAGAACACTAGTCTGAGCACATTTTGCATATTCATGACCTTGTAAATTGGTAACAAATTACAGTATAAAAAGCATTATAGCTCATAATCCAGTTACAGGAGATCGCTGCAGCTTCATGTCAGTTGTGTTTTTATATCAAGCACACACACAAAAAGAATGCTTTGCTTTGGCAACCATTGTTCAATGGTACTCTGAGCATCATGGGCCTGATTGGACCCGTTTTGGAAGAAACAAGAAGAAAAATATATGTACCCATGATGCGGGGCACAGTCAAACTGAAGTTGCTGTGTGAATAGCTTAAAAAGTCACTGGTGCAGGATTTGGGCCCCAGGCTACTTTTTTTATTCATCGCTGTAGTTGCATAGTTCTTGTGGCATGGTTGAGGAAGGTGAGGGAGAGTGGGGAAAGTGATGGAGAGAGAGGTTGCCATGGTGATGAAGGTGGAGCATGCTGGGATCCCACTGGCTACTCCATGTAGACGAAGACAGATTGAGTGACAGGGAGAGGGAGATGGAACTACCTGTTGCTGTTAGACATGGCGTAGTGCCCCTGTTTCTGCTGGAGGAGCTCAGTGATGGCCAGCAGCTTTTTCAGCACATGCTGCAGAGAGAGATGCATATGGAGGTGGGGAACAGAGGGGGAAAAAAAAACAACATCAGTGAAGTCTGACTATGGAATTTAATTATATAACTAAATAGAAAACTAGGAAGTATCATGTTGCACACTGGAAAAACAGCAGCAGAGTCTGGGAAAATGTACTCTGCTTTAGCCCTAACAGATTATAACAATGTATAGTTTATGCAGCAAAATGGAATATGATCACATGAATTTATTGCAGGGTATTTAGGAAACTGTCAAACACGCCCTCTTTATTTCTCTTTCCAAAACTGATTTTCCACATACTGTACTTTGTTGTAGCCTTCTAAGCTACAACAAAGTTTAATAAGTATCCCCCAGAAGAGGCATTTGCCTTATGTTTGGCTAACCTTTTTTCAAAACAATATCTTGTGACACAAAAACACCAACCTGCTGCACTCCCCTCTCATTGCTGAGGGTGCGAAGTTCATCCGAGTGAGTAGCACAGATCTCATGCAGGGCAGCAAGGTCTCGGGACAGATCAATCCTAAAGTGCTCTGTAGTATCGGGCAGGTCAGGGACATTCTGAAGAGATCAGGAATAAAACATCAGTTACCAAGCCTCTCATCAGAGCTAAAAAATTTAACATGAATGAGGTACTCGAAATCCCTTACCATGCATCTAGAACAATAGGCAAAACATACAGTGCCAAAGTGTGTTTCTTTCATAAGGTACTGAGACACATGTAGCTATCAAGGAGTTTAGGAACACTCAGCTTTTAGATTTGTGCCAGCTGCGTGTTTAATCGTTATGACACTGCCTCTTGGCTAACTGTGATTGGATCTGTGTTCAAAGTACATTCTCGGCAACTCACCCCTAACTCATCCAAAAACATGATCATCCGCTGTTTGTTGTTCTTAATGAATGGATTCACTCCTTCCATGTAGGGCTCCTAGACCACAAACGTAAAAATATCAAATCATTGTGTCCCATTATGAAATATACACTAATCCGTTTACTCGTGTGTTAAAACAAACCTTGGCGCCAAACTCCACCAGATTGGCCAGGTTCTGGACCGACTTGGCCACCAACGTAAGTGTTCGGCCTGCGGTGGGGGACGGAGGGTCTGGAAAAGGACATGGAAAATTCTGTTACCTTTTTTGCAATTTACCACTGTAACAGTTGAGAAGCTGAAGTCAATCTAGAGCCCACCAGGGACAAGGCAGGAACTTATCCTGGGTGTGGTGCCAGTCCATCACAGGGCACCATACTCACAGCTACTGACAATTTTACATGGCAAATCCACCTACTGTGGTTTTTTTGTACTGTAGGAGGAAAGCAGAGCACCCAGAGAAAACCCAATCAGACACAGGGACAACACACCAACCTCCTTCCAGTCACTCATCAGAATGGGGCTCAAACCCAGAATTCTGGAGCTTTCTGACAGTATCACTGTGCTGCCCCAAATACCAAACTCAGCTACAAAAGTATGGTTTTAACTATCCCCAAGCTATAAGACGAAAACTGTGTTCTCACCAGCAATGATGTTGAACATTCTGGGGTTGAGAATGGCAGGGCAGATTAACCGCAGGAAGACAAAACCACTGCAAACAGACCAAAACAGGATCATCATACTCAACTAAAAACCAGGCTGTCTTAAAAATAAATAAATAAATAAAAAGTGAGATCTTACCTCACAACTCTGGTCCGCATTGTAGTGTTAGTGGGCCATTTCTGCTGCACTGACTTCTGCAGGCACCCATATATAAACCTCAATGTCCTGAAACAACGTATAGAGACAAAGAATGAAAAAGCTAGTCATGATTTCAAATCTAACAAATGGTAACTCATCTCCAAGCAGAAGCTGTGTGTTAGTTTGCTTACGGAGGCAGGATCTCAGCAGCCATGAAAATTTTCTCCACCAGCTCAGAGAGGATGGTCAGTAGACTGGTGAGATTCAAATTCACATCCTCATTCTTTTCCAGTTTGGACGGGTTCAGCTTCAAAAGTAAGTGTGAGAAAAGGAGAAACATCCGACCATTAATAAACTAGAATATCAGTCAGTGAATTATAGCTGCAGAACCAATGCATGTTCAGCAAGACATAAAGAAGAAGTAAAACAAACTGCCCTTCTTATTTAAAAAGCAACAACCTAAAGCTACTTTTTGCAAATAACTTTCAATTTCATTTAAGAAGCTACACATTTATTTGTATAGTTTCAATATCAAGTCTGAATAAAGAGTACAACAGCGCCCTATGGACAAACCTCGCAGGACTGCTTGCTTTCCATAATTTTGAGAATGGTGTCTTTGAGAGCATGATGGACAAAGGGTGTGGCAGTGGCCTTCATATACTGTTCCATCAGAGTACTGGCCAGAGTGGTAGCACGAAACAGAGTGGTAGCTTCATCTAAAGAAATAAAATGAAACACCATAAAGCAGTTAACAACATTTGCTAATTATATACTGTGTGTTAATCTTTGCAAAACAGCAGCAAAACCCGCTGTTGGGGAATTTAACAGAATTTCAAACTAAACAGTACTGTCTTATACCTTCCATGTTAATCTCTCTGTCATTGAGAGTCCTCAACAGGGAAGCCTCTGCTCTTTCATGTCTGAAGATCCTGAGCAGAATGCTGGCCAGCAGGGTGCGGTCCTGCCCACACACATGAGCCAGCGCATAGATCACATGGAAGTCTTTTTGTAGGATGAGCTGAGGACAATGCAAACAAAGGGGGGGGGGTGCTTAAGTTAAAACCACAAAACCATAACAAAACAACACAAAAATGTTGCAGATTTTGTAAGAATCACTGTTTTATCATGTTGTGTCTGATATATTCCATGAGATTACTTGTAAACGAACAACGTTTTCACTAGGGACATTTTTTAAATAGTTAATGTTTTGATTTTGTGTTATTTGAACCTGCAGTCCTCACACGGTATTTTACCATTATATATTTTTTATATATATGATAATTACAAATATTTCATTAGGTCTTGTGCAGGTAACTTTGTGCTCATTGCTTTGAACTATAGGTACATACTCAGATGTAACTGGATGTGTGGAAGAATCTTAGAGGGGACGTCGACGATTGTAGGGAAACACTGTTCTTTATAGTTTGTTTATGTTCAGAAGCTCAGCACCTTTAAAGTTTTTATTTGCTGTTTGAATGACCATAATCATAAACATCTCCTTTTAGTGAGTGACAGAATGGACAGATATATAAAAATATTTACTGTGTAATATTTTTTTTTTTTTTTTTTTTAAATACATATTAATGGAGCTTTGCACATGCTGTGGCAGAGTTGAGGTCTGTGGCTCTTACCTCTTTGAATTCATTGTATTCTTCCTCAGGCATGATTTTCTCCATGGAATAGCGAGCTCTCACCCGCAGGGAGCCTGGTTCGATACCCTTTAGAGGCACATGAGAGCTCAGCGGGAACCACTCGTCAATCATCTGGCCCCTCTGCAGCCGGTTCAGCTGGCAGCGCATGAACACTGGATGGACAAACACACATGCTTTAAATATCACTGAAGTTTATTTCTACTCATTTGACAGCAGAGGGCACTCTAACCCAAGAAAATTAAATTGTGCCTGAAATGATCAACACTGGCCAAAATGTACAGTAGCAGTGAAAGATCCACCACATGGTTAATAGCCAAATATTCAATGCCTTGTGTTTCCTTGTGTGTGTGTGTGTGTATATATATATATGCTAATATACTGCTAATATTTTAATTGGTACTGTAACAGAAGTGTATACTTACAAATGTCACTCTCTTTGCTCTTCTTAGTTTTGTTGCTTAGGCTGATTTCAAACCTGTTAGTTTCACTTGACAAGTCACTGAAAAAGTAAAAAGAGATATTTCAGAGTAGGAATAAAATATACACATTGAACCAAAATAAGTGACAGCATAAAGAGAGTAAATATATATCTACTTACTCAAAAATGAATTCTTCTGTGAACACAGGGTTCTGACCCTCTCTTGGGTGAGTTTTGGCTACCTGCACACTGTTCAAGTAGATATTGCAGTAGGGGTTGGTGAAATGTTTGATGGGAAGTTTGTGGGCCTCTTCCACGTAAAGCACTAATCTGCTCACCTGAGACAAAAAGGATGAAGAGATCATTTAAACCCACCAGTATATAAATAGGAGGAGTCCAAATACTCTTATACTAAGACACCACTACTACTAGATAATGGATACAAGTCACTACATCAACAAGTGAGGTGAAACATTGCGGTACTACTGCCCCTTACCTGACGTAGACGCTTGTTAGAGGGGGCCTGTGCAGGCTTCCTTAAGTTGCTACAAAAGGTTTGCAGGCATTTCATCCAGTCCTACAAACATTAAAATTAATGGTCAGATTGAAAATTTAGGTGAGGAAAAACAAACAAAAATAATTTAATAAAAATACGGAGCACCCACAGACCTGTGCCTGCTCAGGTATGTCTCCTGCAAAGTAGAAAATGTACTGCTCCTCACTAAAGTGCTGAACCACTATCTGGAAACAGTTTGGCCTGCAAAACACATGATACTCACATATTTCAAATAAGTTCATTGTTTATATATAGCATGAATTTATTAGCAGTAGGTTCTGGTTCTAAAAACATTAACGCAAATGTGCACTGAAAATTGTTGGTTACCTGCCAAACAGACTGTCATGCACTTCATACACAGAGCACACGCTCAGGTCAATGAGCCCTTTGGGTTTGGTAGCACGCTTCTCACTCTCAAAGTAGATAAGCTGAGCATCGTTGCCCTCCAGGATAAAGTACAGATTCTTCCAGCGCTTTCCTTTGCCTAAAATTAAAAAAAAATAATAAATAAATAAAACTTGCTAAAGGTGCAAACAGGACACATTGCACTGTCACAGATGTTCATAAAAAAATTAGAGGAGATGTTCATCAAACCAATCTTTCACCAGTCTTGATGTGTGTATTGGTGCATTGTCGTCCTGATACACAGCACCGCCTTCAGGACACAATGTTTGAACCATTGGATGCACATGGTCTTACTGGTGCTATGTGCAGTTAATGAAGACTGGCCACCAGGCTGCTCCAATTTAGCCAATTTGTCTAACCCCTGTACATTATCCAAGTAATTTTGGATCCTTTCAGTTGAACTTTCAATTATGAACTCTTATAATGTCACACACATACGAAGGGAAATGTTTTTGCTGTACAGTTTGCTACGGTTATACAGATCAATATGGCCTCCTACAGAGACATTAACCCACAAACCGTTCTGATAAAACTAGTCAATTTATTATATAGAATCTGATAATTCTATCTCTTTTGCTCTTCTCCTGCACTGCTCAGAACTCTGTTTGTGTGGAATCATCAAAGAGAGCTGTGAAGGTTTCACTAAGTTTATGTTTGGTATAGAAGAGCCTGGTCCCTTTTTTTTTGTTTAAACTGTTTTGTCCTGCGGAGATCAGAAATGGAATAAAATTGCATTTTAATGTTTCACAACTACTTGTACCCATGTAAGAAGTGCTGCTAAGCAGGTGGAAAAGAGAAAGATGAGAGGGGGAAAAAAAACCAAAAACAAAACATTGAACTTCAGCAGCTGACTGCCATTTAGTACCTTTGTTGAACAGGAGGTATCCTTTCTTGACAATGTTTTTGTAGAAAGCATCTTTTGTTTTTCGACGTATAGTGTTATAAATTTCTCTTCCATCAACAGTGTCGGAGAGAACTTGTTCTTGTTGCTAAAAACAAACCAAGATATTAAGTACGTTATGAAATCTAACATTTAGCCACAACTAAAAGCAGGTCTGATTTCACTTACCTGAACTGAAACAGCATCTTTCAGGTTATAGCCTTCTACAATTTGCTCTTTTCTGTAATGCTCGATTATATCATCAATACTGCCAAAAAAAGCAATGTGGAAACAACATTAAGAGACTGCCATAAAACGTAAGGTACTTTGCATATATAGATGGTTTAATTAATGTTGAAATACATTTTTCAGAGCAGTTTTCAAATTTCATCGTACATTATACACGGGTTTAAAATACGGTTCAAATCAAAGTATCTTTCAGACGATGTATTATTTAAGAAAATATATAGATAAACATGTTGCATCCATAGCAGGTACTGAATGAAGGCAGTAAGCTTTTACACATACATTATGTATTTTATAGCAGTGATAATCTCTTATAAATCTATAGGTGATGCCTGTTATGTGTCACATTAAATATTAATTAACGCATGTTCCCAGTGAAATTCCCTTTAATGACAAAGCATTGGGGGGTTGAATATCTGCCTGTGCCTCAGGGGAAGCCCTTGGGCCTTGCTACCGCACTTCAAAGTCATTGCCTCAGGACATACCTGTTGTAGTACCTTCCTCCCATCATGTACTGGTTGTTCGGGGTGGGACAGATTTTGAACCTTTGGATGTTCTCATTGGTTCGGAAGAATAGTGAGTAGTCCCCTGGTGTATTGTCTGATGGCCGCACCAGGAAGCCACACACCTGTCCCACTAGAGGGAGAAAAGGAGAAAATGACAGAGTGATTCACATGCTGCCCTCATAACGCTATAAAATAGTTATGAGGGAAAGAATATTGTAATAAAGCAAAGATACACGCTGATGTCATGCAGTAATGTAATGAGGTTATGCTCTGGAGTGAGGTAGTCATTCTGAATTTAGACAACAAAGGAAGTTCACCATGCTTTTTACAGAACAAATGTTTTTCATGATTATGATGCAATTTCTGAACCCACAGAGTACAAATTTTTAAATGTCATTATTTACAGATAGGGCTTTATTGTTTATACATTCACCTCAGCATAAAAGAGACATTTATTAATGCTCCAATCTTTAGAAATTGTGTAAGTTTGCATGCGTGTTTCAAAGTCTCCACACTAAAAAAAAAACACATACCAGTCATCAGCAGATTGTATGCTTCTTGCTTGCTGATTTTTCCATGGTACCAGCTATAAGGACAATAGACAAAAAGAAAACAATAAATTATGAACATATAGCCAGTACAGTTCCATTAGTGATTGTGAGTCAGTTCTGAGTCAATGTATGCTTGCTTAATTCATGGTATATCAAAATAGATCTCAGTAATTATAGGCTTCTGTCAGTCTATCCAATTCTTCAAATCACCTACACAGATTTATTACCCAAGGCTAATTTCCAGTAAAAATAACGTCCATTAGAACTAAAGAACTAAACATTGCCACGTCCAAATATTTTATATCCTTTGAGTAATCCATGCATTTATTTGCTTATAAAGTCTTTGTTATCACAGTAATTAAATTGTTCTTTAATTGCCAACAAGCATTTTGCATGTCTCTGCTGGGAATTTGGAGCACTCTTCTTTTGTGATGATCTCCAGGTAAAAACTGGTGGTTTGCCAGCATAATTTTACAACAAACAAATGAATAGTAATTACTCCTGCTTTCATCAGTGTAGAAACCATGAGGCCATTTGAAGGTCAGGCGTTTTTCTTCCGTTGGATGTAATGTAAGCTTCCCGTAAAAAGCTGAGCTTAGAGTAGAGTCATTGGCCTTGAGAGAGCAGTAATACCTCTCAATTAAAATAAAGTGGCCTCTTCACGAGTGCTAGATTGCACATCTCTTTAAGTAGGCCATGGGTGTTAATCATTTTCCCTTAAATAAGCTGTTAGACCACAGTCTAATAAAAGACAGTCTCCAGCAGAAAAATTCCAATAAACATAAAACACTGATCACATTAATTCTTTAGCATTCCCACAATATGAGACAAAACATTATAGTGGCTTACATTTTACCCTCATGGGGATCCTCCTCTCGTCCCTGCAAACAAAGTCAGTCATTAATCAAAGTGAGCACCATTTCATGAGGGGAAAAAAAAAATTAAATAAAAAATACTACAGCTTATAACCTAGTTTTGTAAGATCTCTTACAGTCAGTCAGTAGATGGCATTAGAGAGGGCACAATACAACTTCTGCATTTTTCTTTTGCATCACAGACACTACAGTTACTGTGATTGATTCATACCAATATGATTTATATATTTTCTACTTAAAAAAAAGGATACTTCATCCAACATTGTGACATATGATGGTCTTCAGAAGGAGCACAAATGCTCAAGGACCCTGCAGCATTCAATGAAGAATCAATACCTATCTGTTTTGTTGCCAAATACTGCCGTGATATAAAGACTAGCACACTTTAGCTGAGAAGTGCTGTGACATTCTGCTAGAGGATCTCGGGCAAACGGTAGTGGCACATAAATAAATCTGGAATAAGATCTGATTCAGGAATTTATCAGATTTGGTGTGAGTTAACCACAATAGTGTTATAGGCTGGACTAAAATTATTTCAGAATCTTTCCAATCCAGAATTTTCTGCAGATATCAGTGAGGTGCGGTCTAAAAGGGGAAGGCACTCACCACCTCCTCAACAAGATCATCCACTATAAGGCCCTGTTCCTCCGTCCTCACGTTGGTCACCCACATCCAGCCGTCTTCGAGTTCATTATGAACAATAAACATGTCTCCTTTGAGGAAACTTGAAGACAAAGGCATTGTAGATTACTTGTAAATGCAACAATTAATCAATTGCAACTGAAAGACTTTCGGAGAGAGAGAGAACATATTTTACATGAAACTGCAAGTGTAAAAGACATAAGTAGATGTAGCATTAACAGACAGGACAAGGCTATTTATGCTTTTTTTCCATTTTAACTCAGATGTTGGAATTTCTGAGTTCCAAGTAGGAAATTTCAAGTGGAAGCCGCTACAACTCTTACTTCCTACTTGGAAAGTTGGGAAACCCTCACCGACCCAGAGTTCAGAATTCAAAATGGCTGCCCACACATCAACAGTATGTAAAAACTGTTGTATTATACAGTTTAAGCACATCTATATTGTCTCATTAAAATATTCATACACAGTTTATCCAACTGCTGTACATGGATGTGTTTCCATGGTGTTTGGAGGTGTAAAATATCTCAAAATATGCTGTATCAACCGGTATTTCTGACAACGCTAACTGGGAACAAGTCAACAGCTAAAACTTTGAGCATAGGGTATTCTCAGTGTTTAACTGAAACCCAGTCAGTTCGGTTGTGACATCATTCCCAGCTCGGACATCTGACTTACAATGTAAAGTGAACGCAGGATTAAAAACAGTGGGCTGAAACCAGACACAACATGGCATTGAAACTGAACATGAATGTTGGACTACTGTATACATACCTGATTTCATCTGTCTCTGGCACTTTGGTGTATGGAAGGATGGCTCTTACTCTTCTCCTGTCCTCCACAGGCTAAAAGAAACATACCCACACACCTCGAGTCAGCATAAAACTATTGAAATACTTCACGCATCACTGCAATCTCAAGTCTGAGAAAGAGATGAGTGAAGAGAAAAAAGTGAACTGCATTTAAAAAGCTTTTTCTGTCAAGCTTTAGGAGTTCACCTGCTCTTAATACATTGACACTGATGCAGATGCTTATATAGAAGGGGCTTCTGGTGGCTTTTGATTTTTTTTACTTGATGTGTCTGTGAACATTTAACAGTTGTGTGAATACAGGAATGTTTCTGGTATCAATAACAGCATTACCTCTGGAGGAGCCACTGGTGATAGCAGCTTTTCACCTTTCAGTAGGCAAGACACATAGCTGTAATAACCAATGAGGTCTGACAGGGAAGAGAAACGCCTCCCACCAATGTAGTAATCCCCACACATGGCAATGATCCTGGAATAAGAGACAAAGCCCAAATAGTTTGGTACCTCAATCGGCAGCATTCTTGGGTGTACAAATGAAGAATTCAAGCAGTAATAAAGTCTTCTACACAGTTATGGCTTTTACATTGTCGTCTTCAGTGTGTCATTATGCATATTTAAAATCATATTCAAAATCATCAAATACTCAAACAAATAATTTTAAATACAAATTTACTGTAAATTTTCCATTATTCTGATTTATTGTTTTGTGTCCTGAGGGGATGCTCAATATCAAACATTCACAAAAGCTCACAATGGTACAAATCTATTGCCTAAAAAGTACACATGCTTAATTTCCAAAGCATAGGAGGCTGTTGTGTAACCACATGCAAACACCTAAGCGAGCAGCTTACTTCATCAGTTGTGTGAAACATCATATGATAACTTTGTAATTTAGCACCACTTGCAAGATTTTGCTGTCTCAAACAGAGAGGGATAAAGCACATTTCCAGTTGTTACTATTAAAAGTCAATTTATTGCTTTACTCAGAGTGGGTGAGTTGAAAGAGCTGATAGATATTTGCCAATACTCCTATAGAAAACATTTACTTTTATGCAACAGCACATATGTCTGTGGTAGCCTACCTAACATTTACCTAACAAGCTACCTAACATTTAAATGTGCACACTTAGCAATATTTGCTATCTATTACAGGCCAAAAATAATGCAGTTCTGTGCTGTCCTTTTCTAGAAAACACTTACAAATTAACAAAAATTACAATGAAACATTGTTGGGCTGACTTATCAATACTGAATGTAGTGTTAATGTAATGTATACTGATGATAATAATATGCAATTATTTGTCATTGTACAACAAAAAAATTTCTTCCACATTTATCCCATCTGTGGCAGTGAACACACACACACAAGGATTTGAACAAACAGGGCAGGGCAGCCATCCCTGGCACACGTGGAGCGTTTGGGGGCTTTTGTGCCTTGCTCAAGGGCAGTTCAGCCATGGATGTTCCTGCCATCCTGGGGATCAAACCGGCAACCTTCCAGGACCAGGCTTGGTCCTCTAACCATTAGGCCAAGGCAGTTTGGCTTGACTAGTCAATTCAAGTCTTCATGATGTTCCCTTGCAGTCTGATTAGAAACCAAGCACAAGTACATACCATTTCTATATTTGGACATGAGGAAAGAGCATTTCACAGACCGTGGAGGTGTATATATTCATGCCAAAGGCTGACGAGTTGTCTTTTTCATGTCCGCCCACACTGTCCATCTTTGGTCACCCCATATCCAAAAATATCAACCCAAGTGTCTTTTAAAAAAACCTATTTAAACAAGCTGTGACATGCCAACCACAGCTTGTTTTTTTGTTGTAGAACAACTTAAAGTATGTACAGAAATTCTGAGGTAATTCAACTCTAGGTTCAATTGGATGACACAAGCTATTGATGCATGATCTAAAATGTGATGAATTAGTTTAAATGAATATGAATGTTAAAAACTAAAACTGTGGTCACGCTAGGAAAGTAACACTTTGATTAAAAGGATTCAATATATAAAATATAAGGGAATTAAAAAAACAAACAAAAAAAAAAAAAAACCCACTTTACAGCAATTCAGTTCTGCAGTGTTGAGATTCTGTGAAGATGTTTTAAAATTGGAATTTGAGATTTGGGCTTTTACCTGAAGTGGTTGACGACATTGGTCATGCTTAGAAAGGACAGCACAAAGGACCCAGGCCGTCTGTCACTCTCCCTGATCAGATAGCTGCCCGGTGTCCTGGCCTGGCGCAGCCGCTCCTCAGCAATGGTTCTGTCTAGCTTCCCATGGTACCATCTAGAAGAAAATAATACAGGTTATTATAAAAAAGTAGCTAATTTGTCACAAATACATGCAGCTTGATTTCCTTAATGTCCCAGTTTATTTTGATAAAACAAGAGCCATGTTCCTGCATCTCAGGCTAAAGCAGCCCCCATAGAGATTGGAATAATGAGCTTCTTATGGGGAAGCCTGACAAATACTCTAACAGACAAAGCACACTTTTGAAGCGCTTTAAGAAACTTCTAATACAATGCATGCCCCATATGGGTCTATGTTAAGAGCAATGTCTCCAAATAGGGTTGTCTAAATACATCAGAAGTAAAATTTTGCTCTCAAAGGAAACTCAGCAAAGCATGAAATCTAAAAAGCTTTTAAGCTGGAGCCCAGACCATTAACATCTTGTCTCACTATAAATTAAACAATAGCTTTTCTAACAACACGGGTTAAAACTGCAGAGAATTTCAGGTCTCTGTAGAGGAAGATAAAAATTAACACTGCTGCCTGGTTCTGCGCCCTGTCTCACATAACCTAGAGGGAGAATGTCAGGAAGAGGAAGACTGAAAAAGAAAGCAAGCAAGAAGACAGACACAGAGTTAAAGAAAAAATGAGAGAGTAAGAAAGTAACAAATTAATGCTGTGGTAATGCTAATCGAAGATTTCAGTAAGAGGTTAATTCAATGGAATATGTCAAAAACAATCCAAACACCAATTCTAAGAAGTGAAATCAACTATTTTAGGTGCACACATTGTACACAAAAGATACTCATGCACAAAAGGACTAGAATCTCTATAGATTTGCACTGTCAAAAGAATGCACACTAGAGCAGCTGAACATGAGTCTATGGTCGTCAAACTTTTCGCTACAGGAGGTATAAGACACCAAGCATTTGCATTAAATTACCATGCAATACCTAAGTGATAAAGGTAAGGTCATTTTCATGCTTAAAATTAATTGGTTTTAAACACTGCAAAATATTAATATTAAAATATTAAATACTGGAACCAGTTCAGAACACTCACAGAAAACAAGACATGATAAGTACTGTATCAAGATTTGTGGAAAGAGACTTGAGAGTTTATGTGTGGTTTCTGAGGAGGAAATGGAGAGCATGTGGTGATGGTGGGTGAATGAAAGATGTGCACTGAGAAAGGAAGGCCGTGTGTTATTTTCAGCATGTGCTCTATGCCGAGATAACAGCACACAGCCTGTCAATACGATGATCTAAATATCTCTAAAACTGCATTGTTTGTTGAGAGATAATCAAATTCTGTCATTTTCAAATTCAAAACTATACCTTACAAAGAACAGAATATTAATAAGATAGTGTAAACATGTTCTGTCATTTATTAACTTTCTAAATATGCCAATAGATCAATACTGTGATAATGCTGACTGAGCAAATATGTTAAAGATGCCAGATGGAATGAAAAGGCAGTTGGACTCCTATCTGATGTTATTCCAGCAGGATGTCAGACCAAACATGATAAACAAGAAAACTCCATTTGATCACTGAGGCCAACTGCTATGAATATTTTTTTTAAGTGTGGATGCTGTGGCTTTAACTGTGTAAAGACTGCATAAAGCTTTTTACAGAGTAAAACTGCATAGGCAGCAGTAGAAAGTCCCTAAGTCACTCATGGTCTGCACCCTTGAAGTACTTTACATAATAAAAATGACATCAGCTAGAGAGATTTATTAGTAGATCAGCTAATGTGTGCTAAGCATATTCTGGTAGATAATAAGATCACTTTCACAATATTGTTATTGGCCTGAAAATAAACTGCACAAAGACAGTTTACCAAATGAATTTTGACAATAATCAACAATAAAAATGAATAATGAAAACAAGTAAACAAATGTGACACGGGTTTGTTGCTTGCATTATTTTAAACTAAATATATATTTTTGGCTGATGTGAATACCATAATTTTAAAACACCCAAATAACACTGATGGGTCAAGATGCTGAGTGCATGCCATGAATATCTGGCCACTGTAGTAGTAGTAGTTACTGTAGTTTTCTCCAGTAACACTAAGCCATCTTTACAAAAAAAAAAAAAAAAAAAAAAAAAAAAAAAAAAAAAAAGCCTACTATAATAATTAATATAAATAAATAAATCAGAAGTTACATATAGTCAGTTATGAATACTTCCTCAACTTAACAACCAGGGCTCTAGCTTTCCTTGCTTCCTCAATTCCTGTGTTAACATTCTGCTGAGGTTAACAGTAAAATATAAGCAGCAAACCGACCCTGCTCCATCTTAGGACAGCATATACAAGTACAGATTTCGTCACTCTGAGGAATGCCTGATCATGTCAGAGCATGAAACATGTAGCAACCATGAAGACAAGCTGCAAATGTAAATCTTCCAATTTCATAAAAGAATTAAGTAACACCATCAAAACAATGGATCTACCACCATTTAACTTATCAAATACATCAAACTTTATTTATTAAAAGAGAGCCTGCAAGATACAAACATAACTTCTAGCACCTTAGTCACAAGGTTTGACCTATATTTCTGAACCTCAGTACTGGATCGTGAATGGCTGGCTGTGCTTTGGATCATAATGTGCAGCTGTTGCATTACTCCATGTGTTTCCGAGAAATGCCAAAATAACCAAATGGGGAAAAAAAATATATATAATATTTCCTGTTAATACTGGGGATTGGAGCAGTGAGATCAAAATGAAAATATCAAGGCAAACTGTCCAGCAATTTTTTTATACAACAAAAAAACCCCCACCCTGTCAGGGTTTTATTTTTTGGGCAACATTGTCCAACCTCAGGAACCAGGGTGCGGATCTAATATCAGTTTCTGTGACAATGTTAGTCATGTGACCACATAGAAAAGTCTGTGCAACCCTTATTGGAGACCTGGATACAAATTAAGGGTGTGAAGAGAAATGGTATTGTATTTTAACGAAATGGTATAAAATAATGTTATTTTAGTTAGGAATGTGAGCCTTATAGCTCCAGTGCTAAATTTAAGATGAAGTATGAGAACTACAAATACTAAGAGATAAGAGGAAAGAGATTAATTGCATTTTCATGGATCTGTGCATACCGAATGTGTGTACAATTATGTCTGAGCCACTTAAGGCTGTAGGAGATTTTTTTTTCTTGGAAATAACATTTAAATATGTAATACTGATTTACAGAGGTGAGTTTCTAATGGTTTAATCAATGACTGGGAGGGATGAGGGGAGTTTAAATTCATATATATAAAATGTTCATGTATTTCATACCTCTTGACCAGATAAAACTCCTAAGGAAAGCTTTGGTAGTCAACAAAATGAGAACACTGTGGCTTTGGGTGAGATTAGACGCTAGTCACTTGTGTTGTCTTACTTGTCGAATTGAGCCTCCATCTGACAGTAACACAGCAAGAGCTTGCCTCGCTGCATTAAAGTGACTCACACTCAAACAGAGGAACAGGAAACATGTTGGGTTGGACAGGCTGCGCTCTTGCAGTGTGTGTGTGTTTATGCTCAAGACAACTCAACTGCTGTCACCCCGTTTAGATATGCACACTTTCACGCTAGATACCATATTCAATTTCTGGTAAATCGAACTGTACTATTATGCACTGCATGCAAGTCCAATATCAGTAATGAACTTGCAGAAAATTGAGCTTCTTAATGAACTGGGTTATTTTACTCTCTTCATGCGTTCAGTGGGAATTTCAAATATAGACCTGCCTGTAGGCAATAAAAGAAAATTATTTAAATTTAAGCTACAAGGATTTCAGAGTCATTAATATTTATGCAGAATACTGAATCTGTTATCCAACTTGCTGACACCTTGTAACAGGATTCAGAATGCATCCAAAATCAGGTTTAACTTGTATGGTCATTGTTCCTTTAAAACAGGGCCCATCCAACCACAGATTAAATGCAAGTCTTATTTAAAAGTGCAAACACTAATACTTCTAAACTTTTTAAAATTACAGTGACCAAATGCTTCCTTACATGCAGGCACATTATTTTTTGTAAAAGAAACATAACCCCACATACAGGTTCCTTCAACACTTATTCAAACTTGTACTTTTACCAAAAGAGGGAGAAGGAAAATAACTGAAATGTCACTCAGAAAACCAAAAGTCTTTCATTTTCATGATTGAAATGCGCATAATGTTTAAGCAACAACATTTTTACCGTAAAGGACTTGAAGAGGAGAATTTCCAATTATTCACAATTTGTTTTTTCTCAGCTTGCTAAACTGGTCCTTCCACCAATACTGACAAGATACCCTCTCATCAGTACCTTGTCCTCTCTTTCTCCCTCTGAGCTTCAGGTTTTGCTTATTGAAAACAGGACGTGACCTTTTTGCGGTTAGTCCATGGCAGCCATCCTGGGGGGGGGGGGGGGGGGGGGAAAGAGGAGACCTCTCAATTTACAAGGCTGCGTCTCAAAGGAAGCAAGGGCAGCCTGGGCTTGTTGAAACTTGATTGAGGGGTTGCTCTCTTGCTCTTCCTCCCTCTCTCGCGCCCTCTATTCCAACCTCCATTAAGGCACTTTTAGTGGTCCCTCTTTTTCCCAATAGATCCTGCTCACCTCAAAATAAAAAAACGGAAATGCGTCTCTAAAAGGCATCCAATCACAACTCATTCTCATCAAGTAATGAACCTGCAAATTTCTACTTTAGAAATGTTATTCTGTCATGCTGCCAGCTGTCACTCAGTTTGATCTGTGCTCATCTCACATTCATGGCAAGGTCCTTATACAGGGTTTAATTCCCAAGTTAATGGTAATGATGTTATTTCTACTGAAACGAAAAAAAAAGCAACAATAAAACTTTGTACTTGTACCAATGCTAGTACCTAATACTGTCATTTATGACATTAAAACCAGACCCTAGTATCAGCCTTCAATGGAATACTATGATATTATCAAAATAGGTTTCAATCTACATCACCAGTACATTAGTATTTAGCATAAACATAACAAAACACTGCAACCTGCTAGGTGCTCCTAACCTCATAGCTAGGTTTAGGATATGCATGTCAGTTTCTACAACTCATTTAACAAAGAAACAATAACTAAGAAAACAAATACTTACACGAAACTACATTTAAGAGTTAAGAAACCTCTATTTCTCAAAATATATTACATTATACGGCAAACAATTATTTCATGTGCGCCCAACCTTCATGCCACTGGTATACATGTTATTTTAGAAACAATATTTGATCATTGCTTACAATGCATGGGTGTCTTCTGAGCAAAAAATATTTAAAAGCCCATAGTAAAGTACCATAAATGCTACAAGGCATACGCACTGAGCAATCTATATGTTGACAGCGACTTTGTGACCCACTTACACTGAATTCATCCGCTGCTGCATCTTTGCCTGTTCGGTGCACTCCTCTCCCGTTCACAAGGTAAGCCCAGACTCAATCAGTGCTGTCTGCCTTGTCCGTCTCACCAGACAAAACTCGCACATTTCCAATCTGATCTTCACCATTATTTCATTACATAGCATCAGCTCCAAGCGAAATGCATCTTTCCCTAGGTCAGCACAGCAGTACAGTTTCACCCACCTCAGAAAAACAAGGTAGGAGAATAAATCTCACATATGTATAAAATACAGAGCAAACTGATGTAAAGAAGAATCTTTGCTGTCAGTCGTTTATTAGGAACGAAGAGATATATCCTTTTGTCAATGGGATGCTGGAAATATGCCTCATCTGTATCTCTAGTCCTGTTAGTCCTGTCTCTGAAGGCATTAAATAAAGACAAGAATGAGCAAGTGCAGGATTTAAGTGGAGGGGGGGGGGGGCGGTGGGTATATATGAGAGAGAGAGAGAGAGAGAGAGAGAGAGAGAGAGAGAGAGAGAAATGGGGAGACAGGGATGACTGCAGATAGTCCAAGGATTTCAACTCCAACTGTCCACTCACTCTGTTCAATTTCATCATCATTAATCATCATTAACACAAGAACATTACAATCTTACTAAATATTACAAAAGTATTTTCAAGCAGGTTTATGACTATGACCAGTTTGGGGTTCACTGACAAAGCACCCAATTGTTGTACCAACAGATGGGAAATGGCTGCTATGGTTGTGCATTAGCTTTTTAAAAAGTCTGTATTATTATTTTTTTAACAATCTTTACCTAATTTTTCAAAACAACTAGTGACAGACTGTTATAGATTCATTGTTTGTGCAGTATTCTATGGGTGGACAATTTTTGTCTAAATATTCCTGAAATATGTCACTACTGTTTCAAAGCATTGTCCATTTAATATGCAAACTTCAGGCATCTAGTGAAAATGTAATAAGGTTACTGTCACTGTTGATTTTGAAAAAAAAAATAAAAATAAAAATAAAATTCAGAAACTGGTTTAAAAATATGAACAAATAATATATATTTTTAGGTTCAAAATCTCCAAATATTTGTTGGCAGTTTCCGACCACTAATAGCACTGAACATTTTCTGGGTTTCTTAAAATTCAACCATTATGTAAATCACCTGGGCTAACCAGGACATGTGATTTTTTTTCCCTAAAAAGTTTCCATACTGGAAAAAGGTAGAGTGGATAAAGGTCTAGGAACAGCTGTGAAACAGCTTTGTATTTCTTCACACATGACAGAGTGTCACAGCTTGTTAGAGTCAGCGACAGCAAGAGCAGCAGCACATGGGTACTGTCCACTGATATACAGACGGATGGCTAAAAGACCAGTGACTGTGGAGCAAAACCCTAAAATCCATGCTGTTGATGCAACCCAGCAATAAATGATCTGAGCTTTTGTCCATTCTTTATAGAACCTAATAGGGCTGATTATTCGAAATGTGTCCTGTGGTGGTACCCTGAGCAGTATATTTCAGTATCTTTAGTTAGGGAATATAATATTACAATTTCCTATATTTGTAGATTTTTATATTTTGATGGTTTCATCCCCCCTTATACACAATTATAGTACTGTGTAAAATGAAATGTGTTGCCCTGTTAAGGACTGGCACCCCCTCCAGGGTGTGTTCCTGCCAATGCGACCCTAAACTGGATAAGCGGTTACCGATAATGAATAAATGAATATAATAGAGATGCATAACGATACTGATTATTTCAGTTATTTGCCCGACACCATTTTGAATTACTCGTAATCACATACAAGGCTTCGATACCAACATTCAATACCTTGTGCCTAGTACACGTTGCTGTGCTAATGAGTCGACAACTCAAAATTATCGCCAATCTGGAATTATTTCAAAATATCGCAGATCTGGAATTATTTCACAATCAGTGAAGGCAGCCCAAGCAAACCGGACTGCAGGTAGAACCCAAGAGTAGTGAGTATGTCGCACTGTTTTGACCGTCCTCGAACAAGGTGGGTTTTTCTTCACTCAAAGTGTATTTTTACTCCCGGGAAATGTTTTCCACTTTGCGAGAGCACTGTTCATTGCCTGACGTGGTTTTTCCTCAAACAAAATTTCTCTCAGCTTGCGAATTTTGAATTAGATCCAACGCCATAGATCAGGTTGCTGCTCTTAAATAAACACTAGATATAACGGAACAGAAACTGTCTTACCAAAGGTGCACAACACTGTGCAAATGCATATCCAGAGCTTGTTGCATCTCATGTTATTAATTTATAAATAGATAGATACTTTGATCCCAAAGCGAAATTCTAATTATTGGTGGTGTAATGTGGGAAAATGCATAATAAAATTAAATTAACATTATTTAAAATTAAATTAAAAACAAAAACAAGTTTAATTAAAAAAAAATTATAATTGATAACTACACTATTGCACAACACTCCTGATTGCTTAATTCTAAGTAAGTATCGGCAACAGCAAGTACAAAAATACACATACTCATATTCGGTTAGGAAAAACTGGTATTTATGCGTCCCTATACTATAATGTAATTTTACAAATATTCACCTATTCTTCTGGAGAACAGTATGTAATATATTTTTAACTGGACTTAAACACCAGTGTTGGTACCTTTATGGAACTATAATGTACCTGTATCGTACATATTTTGGAAAGTGAACCAGTTATACTATGCATTTATATTTCCAATTCATTTTTGGCAATAAGCAAATGACACCTAAATGGGACAAAAACACACCTATATGATTTACAAAACAAATTTACTGATAAAAAGAACATTAGAAAAAAAATTATCAGTGATGTCTAAAATATGTGAAACCATGACAAAAAACCTCTTCACATTAGGACGAGTACTGTAAAATTGACAACATTAACCTCCACAAAGCCAAACCAAAAGCATTGATATGAAAAATAAGAAAACACTATAAACTATGCCTGATCGTAATTGCACTCTATTCATCACTGATATGTATACCAAGTCTAATGATGTTCCATAGACATAGTTACAAGAAATGCTTTCTATATAAGCCTAAAAAGCTATAACGACACAAAGCTACCAGAATTTCTGTATAGTGACATAGATCCTAAGTCAGATTCTCTAAGGGAAGAAAAGTTGCTGCTTGGGAGAGCCACAGGTCAATAGACGGAGAAGCAGGATTTATTAAACTTATGAAAGCAAATTAGTTAAAATCAATGAAAATGCCTTTCTGGAGGCATGTCTTTGGTTGCTTGAACAGTTTAAATGAGTACAATGTATGAGGTTTTTTGTCATTCCATGTTTCTATAAAAGAAACTCACGAGTGTCTAATTAACACCTCAGTGAACACATCGTAAGCAACTGTACGGTAAAGACAGCAGTGGCACAGATCCACAAATCCAACACTCATTATTTCCCCTGATCTCAAGCAAAGCAGTTAATGACAAAATCCCTCTAATCTTTGTGGAAACTCAAAATAATCTACTAATTTTTCAGGGGCAGGTTTTGTTTTAGCTCGCATTTTGGTATTTTCACATAATTGTGGCCACCCTGGGAGTTGTAGCTTTCCTTTCTCTTAATTAGGCAGTAGGCTAGTTAGAATCTGTGCAATGTTTGTCCTGCTGCTGCCACTATTGTTTATGAACGAACTGCACTACAGAGGCATGGACGATTGTGGCTGACTCTTGGAGTGCTACAAAACACTAAGTTTAGTCACACATGCTGCAAACATGGGACCCTGTCCAACCTCGTCAATGTTTTCAACTCTACTTACAAGGCACCAAGGAATAGTGCCCTGCATCCTAGAGCAGAAGCTATTTATTCTAGTGTTCCTCTCATCCTAGATAAATTCAAGCAAACTAAGTAAAACAATAGGCAAGTGACTTTGACAAGGAACCAAGCATGAATTGTTACTAAATCTCCATGTATTTAAAAAAATAAATAAATAAATAATAAAAAAAAAAGGGGAGACTAGTTTGAAAGGCTCACCCTTGTGTCGACTACATTTCAACTAAAACCTGACAAATAGAGTGCAGAAATACAGTTAAAGATGGTGATAAAACTGCAATTGTTTTAAACTGTAAGAATCCATTTTGATTCAGTGTAATACTACTACTGATGATTAGAAATAAAAAATAAGAAAAAACAAATGCCAGGTTATTGATGTTAGAGCTGGACTATACAGCTAAAATTATAATCACGATATATATCTTTTCATTCTGGTTGATACATTGATTCCGATATTGATATAAACAACAAAAAAGCCACAGAAAAACTGCCAAGAACTGAAAGCAACATGACATCGCCATCAAACAACAACCTCTTGGCTTTGTCAATATTCATATTTTTAAGCTACCTTTAAAATTGGGTGAAATGAACTGAGGACAGTGCCCGGTAATGAACGTCGATAATCATACAGAATGAAACTAATATATGATTAAATTTGGCATCACATGATCCATCAAATAACCTAACAAATCCAACATTTGTAAGCTCTGCACTCTGATGATAAATGTAGCAAAAAAATAAAGAGCAAAAAATTTTGAATACGCTAAGATTCAAATTTCTAGTTTCTTTGTCAATTGAAACATTGTTTACTCAACTAAAAAGCAGCCAATTTAAATACGCTGCTTTTTAGTTAACCAACCCTACGCCTAACTAAAGTTAAGTTAGATAGGTTTAACAATTTAGAATGTTAGACATTTAAACATTTTGAATATTACTTTCTGTTTGGCACATACTGCATAGTAAATGCACCGTGGAGTCTAATCATCCCATTTTTTATTATTTTGCTCTGGAAGAAGAGCGCAATTGACACGGGTTGTTCTCGCATTGCATCGTGGGATTGCCTTTGTGGCTAAGGAAGGGTTCGATGATGCCTTAAATTTTGGCCAAATTAAGATATCTTAGTAGACAGCATTATGAGGTATCTAAGAATTTTGACAGCCTACATGTCAGCACACTGTGACGTAAAATGCTCTCTAGGTTTTGGGACAGACCCATAGAGTCATTCAGCGTCTGATTTTATTACTGAAACTTGATGAAAAATGATTACAAACACACTCTCCCTTGTTCACTCTGAGCTGCTCTCCAAAACAAACCCAGTGCTGTGCTAATTAGCTCCCCTCTAGAAACCTTTCATGCAGAACTAGTGGTAAACCTTTGATAAAAGGATAAATTAACTTCATCTAATATACGTAAAAGACAAAATTAAAAAGTACAGAAATGTACAAATATTAAAGAAAAGGCTTGTCCTATGACAACCTATGATTCAAAACATTGTTTTGTTTTAATCCAATGTGAATTTACATTAATTACAAAAAGACAAAATTTATCGATTATTAATATAAGTATCGGCTGCTCCAACGTGCTAATATCGGTTATCGCTTTGACCCAAAAAATTCAAAATTGGTGCCTCCCTAATAATTATAATACAGAAAAATTCTCTATCCAGTTGTCACGTAAACGACACTAACTTACACATGTATTTGTTTTATTTCTCCCCATACAAAGAATTACTAGTATTTTAACTTGTAATATATCACAGAATATTGTTGCAATATACGATGTCAGAGTTTCCCCTATGATAGAGCCATGGAGCTCTTTTTTAAAAAGAAATCGCAGAAAATAAAGTACTCTAAGCCAGCTGCAGCAACTGAATTTATATAAAAAAAAATATATAGTGTGTGTAAAATTTATTGTGTAGTGTATTTATTCTTCTCTGCTTTTTATTAACTTCGCGCTGCACCGGTTGGATGTGGGGGTGGTGTTGAAGGTGCCTGCCAGCGCTTAAGAAAAAAAAAAAAAAAAAACCATCTACAGGAAACACTGACAGCCTATCCTTTCATGAACTTGTTAACCAGCAAACTTGCATTGGGTCAATAATCTACTCAGCTAGCACACAATCCATAATATGGTGCTTTTCCACTGAATGGGATCGGCTTGACTTTACTAGCTGGTCACTTTTTCACTTTTCTAGTTTGTGCTGGAGCCAAGCATTTCATAGTGATTGACAGGCCAATCTTTAGTTAACAGTAACATTAAGCCAACCTTAGTAGGAAAGTTTTTTGAAGCATATTAGTAGATTGTTATTGAAGAAAAGATCAATAAAAAGCCTTTGCTTGCCACATGATAACAAGGCTGGTGTTTTGCTTGTTGTAGAAATATTGTTGATCACTGCCTTTTAGTTCAACCGTGAACTGTTGTAATATTTTGTAGTTTCCAGAGCCATTAACAGAAATGGTCATGTCTCATCAACATATAGAATGCTTTCCATCACACAGGACTGTCTAGTTTGTCACCATTAGTGCATGGAATCTACATGACTAGATTCTGCTCTTTTGCTTTTCCATTAGCCAAATTTGGGACCTGGTCCCTGGACCAAGGTACATTTTTTAGTCCCTGCTCGCTTATAGTTTCAACCGAGCTGAGTAGAAATTGTGACATGTGAACCCTGGAGAGCACTTATTTCCAGAGTTTCAATGCCATAATGATTAATATCTAACAAAATAATAAATTAACTGAAAAATATTTTCTTCCAGGATGACTAGCATGCACTTACCCATGGACAACTGCTGTCAAATCCAATATTACTACAATATAACAGACCCTTTCACTCACTGCCATTCACTCTCACGCAGTCATAATAATCTGCTAACAGAAAAATGACTGAATCTACACAGCAATGCTTTGCTAATGAAACAAGATTGACATGCAAAAGAGATTAGATAAAAACTGCCAACCACCTGATCTCATCAGCATGTGACAAACTTGCAGTACCAATCAGCCTAGGTCAAATAAATGTCATTAGGTATTATTTGGTATCAGCAAATACAATCTTTTGGGAAATACACTTTGTTGGCTCCGAGACATAAATAGTCTGTGTTTGTTAGGATTCATTCATTCTCTCACTCCTTAACCACTACTTAGACAGCACTTTATAGAACACTAAATAGGGTACTATTGATCATGACTACAGATTGAATTCAGACGTTTACTAATATGATCTTTCATTAAATAAATAATCTAGAACTTCATAATCAAACGGTACAGTGTATATCTAAAGGCAATACTATAACAAGGCATGGTATTGTTAGTTTAGCTATGTTTTCCTGCTTTAATCATGGTATCATGCCCATCGGCCCATCTCAATTTATGTTTAAAAAATAAATAAATAGTGAAATCCTGTTGTGTTAATGTGTCACCACTGTTTTGCCACTCTGACACATTGTGTATTGTTCATTTTTATTATTAAATGTGAACTGCATTTATAATAAAAATGTAAAACATAAATGCTTACTTTTTATAAATTATTCACAACTGACTGACATTTTAAAAGAATTACTGTAAAATGAGTACAGCAATTCCAACTTTATACTACTTGCTAGCCATTATTAAGTTTCACATAACACCATTTTATTTTTATTTTTCTCACAAAAACTAAATGTACAAAAACTAAATTAGCCAGCTAATAATCAACTAGTGTCTAGTGCACATATTATTCATGTGTCTTCGTCACTGACATAAGTGCACAGTACAGCTTTTCTGTGGTTAGAATTCTTTACAAATTTTGGAAATCAAAACATTATTTTATGTATTAAAAAGAAGCTATTTTTACCAGCAAAGTCACACTACACATGCTCAGCTCAAACTTTAGTCAGAGGTTTTGTTTAAACCTAGACATACACAGCGCCAAAACAGATGCTATGTTTATAAATAATTTTTGACCACATACATTTTCAGTTGTTTCAACTGCCACTCGTGCCAAGAGTGACATGTACAGTACTTTGATATGAATGGCAGAGGATTTTTAGGCCAACAGAACTAATTTAGGTTCTAGGTGGCTTTTGATTACATAACTGGGGATCACAACTGTGGCAGGCTACCCTATTTCATGCATTTCATCTAGGCCTTACATTACTTGTGGAAGATGGACCTACATCAGACAGCTAAATAGAAGATTAACCTTAACTCAAGTTTGCACTGCTGTCCAGTGGACAATTAGGCAAAACATTATCTTCACATTAATTTTATACCTCCACAAATAAAAAGTTGTAATATACTGACCTCATGACACCTTATTTCTACACTCATGGTCCATTCTCTCAGCTCCACTGACCAGCCACTCACCAGCATTTTGAAGTTCTACAATTACAGACTGTAGTCCATCGTTTGCTCTGCATGCATTGCCCTATCACCCTGTTCTTCAAACTCTCAGGGCCCCACAAATGACCGGAGCATTTATGATTCTGGTGGTGGATCATTCTCAGCGTTGCTGTGACAGTGACATTTTGGTTGTGTGTTAGTGTGTATTGCACTGACATGAGTGGATCAGACACAGCTGGGCTGCTTGAGTTTTAAACCCCTCTGTGTCCCTGTAGCACAGAGAACAGTCCACAACCAAAAAAATATAGCTAACAGCATCCTGTGTCAACTGATGAAGGACAGGAGGATGACAAAAAACAGTGAAACAAAAGATTAGCTACTTTCTCTGACATTAAATCTACAATGTAGACCAATGAAGTAGGTGGCTAACAGGGTGGACAGTGAATGGACACAGGGCAGCATTGCCTTGTCTCATCCACTTGTACCGATGCAACATACACACATAAGTGTCACGGCAATGTTGAGAAATATCCACCACCAAAATCATGCATGCAAAGAAAGTACGCAGATCAAGAGCTGGACTACAGTCTGTAATGGTAGAACTAAAGTGCTCCTGTGTGGCCAGTGGAGCTGAGAGAATGGACGGTGGATGTAAAAACAAGGAGGTGGTCAAATTATTATGATTAATCGCTGTACATTAGGTTTAATAAAGCATTACCTGTCATTAACGAGTTATTCTGCCTTACTTTAAGATTATAGTGTGATATAACAACTGTTGCTGGTGAGAATAAGCCATCGGAGGTAGGATTTTGTCAGTTGTCATGAGGAGATTATGTAGCTGTCATGTAGGCACCGTTATGAACGATGACTTACAGTAAAGTGTAGCCAATGTTTTTTCACTGGGTTATAAAGAAATCACTTTACTCTGGCCTTCCCACTGAGAAACCCCAGGGTAAGCTATTGTCGGGACCTGCTGGAAAGCTCCGTGTCGGATGTGAATTGGACTCTTACTGGTTGGTTGGTGGCGCGGAGAGAGGGAACACAGCCTCCTCCTCCTCGTATTCGGGTCCGTCCTGTTGGTCGCTCTCGTCCACACTGCCGTGGGCTCCGGAGCCGGGCGGCGGCGGAGGCGGGGGTAGCGGGGGGAAGCCACAGTGCCCGTCCGAGCCGGTGGAGCCCGGGGATAGGCGGCTCTCCGCGCCCTCCGCCCCAGGGGAGTAGTAGCCTCCTCCCGCGTCGGCGGTGGAGCTCCCAGGGCCCGAGAGGTCATCTCCAGCCATAGGGAAAATCATAACGGCGGAGAAACTGTCGCTCACCCGCGGCCGGCTGGTTGCCCTGGGGTAAAACGGCACGGGCCCCGGTCCTCTGCTGCCCTCCGTAACCGAGCCCCGGTCCTCGCTCCTCACCTCCGCGTCCATTCAAAAGAAGAGAGCCCGCCCTTCAATTCACCCTGTCCTTTGTTTCCAACCAGCCGCCCTCTCTAAAGTCCCTCTCTCGGTCCGGTCCCAAGTGTAAACACAGAAAAACTAACTTTGTTGAGGGGAAACTAGCGCGGCTAGCTCGCAGGCTAACTGTGCGTTAGCTAGCCAGGCTAACGGACACTCCGGGAGTTAACGCTAGGTCTTCATTGTTTCCTGAGAGTGCAGTTAAAAGAGAAAAAGACGAAAAATAACAAGCCAGTTCCCAGGTGCTGTTTCCCCACCCTCTGAAATAAGACAATAAGGCAGGATAAAGAGCTCCAGTTCGCAGTAACGTTAGCGGCTGTACTTGACTGAGCGCGTTTATTGTCACTGTGCGTGTGCCAGTCTTCTCTCTTTTCTTTTTTATGCGCTTCTTATTTGCTCTTTTCCCGTGAAGTTTCCTTAAGTCCGAGACGTTTCTGAACCGCCGCAGAGTGTGGTCTTAGTGTCGGGGACCAGTCTCTGTCCTCGGTCCCGCTCAGAGACCCGTGCGGTGGTGTTTCCTCCGCTGGAACTTCGCTTTTCTTTCGAGATTAGTTGGACATTTTGCCACAGCTGCTCCCACTCCCACTGCTTTCCCTCAGACCTGGCTAAACGAGCGCAGAGCGACGCGCAGACCGAGTCTCAAACATGAATCAATCTGCTCGATTCACTCGAATCAACTCAAGTGAAGCCCAGTCCCAGAAGCGTACATTTGTTTCAAAACTCAGTCCCTAATTGCCCCCTACTCTCTGTAATCCTCCTCATACTCCACTCTTCACCAACATGCAATAGATCTCGAGTGTTAGGTGCCACATGCTGGTTTATATGCATTCATTCAATTAGGATTACTAGCTCAGTATGCAGCTAAGGAGCCCACATTTGAATATCTCATATCTTTAAACAGCACCGCCCATTTGATTTTTTGGGTTGTCCTGGGTCTCAGAGATTTGGGAAACTGGCACTGTGTCATTATGCTCATGGCTGTAGTCTGTAGTAAGCATGCACAGCAATCTCTACTGAGCGATAATCTGATGGGCAAAAAAAAAGGCAAAAGCGACTCTGTGTTCTACCTACACTTCTGAAAATGAATCACCATATTGTGCTGGATGTTAGGACTGAAGTTGTGTTCCCCTGTTCTACACCTCTGCAGGCATACACAGATGTGGACTTCAGGACAAATACTTAGGATTGGGCATTGCTCCCACCTCCACACACAGGGAGAACACATTTGTATGCTCTGTGTAACTCTTGTTTTTTATGTATCTTTTAAAAAGCATTCCCATAACTGAATATTATGGTATATTCTGAAATACACTTTACCGCATTCATTATTAATATATTGTATTTTTGGCCTACCACCATGCGCCTGGTCAGCCAGCATTACAACACCAGATTTACACAATTTAAAAATGATTAAACATCAGTTTCAACTAATGTGCTACACAATGTAATTCCATTAAATCATTCAAATAATAACCCACTCCAACATGAAGTGTACATTTCTCTCTGTAGAGTGCACACAGCGTATTACATTTCTCTCTGTAGAGTGGCAAAGTGTTTCCTGTCCTGTGTTGTGTCAATGGTTCGATTCGTTCTGACCGGACCATTTAAAAGAATCGGTTCATTTAAGTAAATCCAACATATGAACTCGATGAGATCTGTTGCTCCTGAAAATATTACAATCATCCCAATAATCCCTTTTTTTAAAATCAGTTTCTGTCCCAAGTTCACGTTCGCATTTTCTTTCATTAATTCACATTCAAGTCTAAAACTCAAAGATCTTTAGTACAGTCATTCTGTTCAACAAGTACATATACTTGACTACAAACAAGGGCATAGGCCTCTCCAGTCATTGATTAACCCCTTAAAATCATGCCTGTTCAGCAACATGACACAAAAATAGAAGTTAATTAAAAATATATAAACGACTAATGTTTCAAAACAGCACCTCAAACTACGTAATATGGCTTCCCCTTTCATATTCCTTTTGCCGTTTTTTGCAGTTACAGCTTAGTTTTTAAAGCGTCTCGTAGATGTACATGAGTGAGAAAGGGGTTGTTGCTGGAAACAAGGAGTCAGATGTGAGGCTGATGTTAGACTGATGTGACTTAGTGTTCACTGCTGCTCCTGTCTCCAATCCAAACATCTGCTTCCGCTCACTGGCATTTCCCATATGTGCACTTAGTAATTTGACAAAGCACCAGCTCTAAAGGGCATATTGCCATTAGAGGTACATGGGCTAAACATCTAAATCCTCAACACATAACTGAGCCATAGGCTTGTTTAGCTTGATTGGCAAATATTCATTAATTAATATTTTTAATTTTATTGATTAATTATTGAATCAACTACCAACATGTTTATGGATCGTTGGAGGAAAGCAGAGACCCCAGAGGGAACCCAAAGGGAGAACATGCTTCACAGAGGGGTCACCCAAGGAAGGGCTTGAAACCACAAACCCTGGACCCTGGAGATGTGTGACAGATACACTACCTGTTGTGCCACCATGCTGCCCTCTTTCAGTTTTTTCTTTTTCCTACAGGAATGAGTGACTGGGTGCATGCGTCAAATTGCCTGGAGGTTTGATTGTGTGACTGTGTGAGTGTGTGAAACTGTCCACAGAGTAAAAGCTCTGACACTACACAGGAAGTTCGTCACGGATTGTTGAATTTGTCTGTTCAAAAATCAGTTCTTTTTTTGAGCTTCACTGATATTTAGTGTTTTATGTTTTGATACAACTTGAATATGTCTTTCTTTTGAATATTCTTTTGCTTGCTTTGCCTGCAGTCTTTCTGTAATGCATGTAATGTATTTACCTTTCACTTTCACTGTCTCATGCCTCATCCTCTCTGCTCTGTCCCTCCATCTGTCTCTCAGCTCATTTCCCATCATGGTCCTGCAGTCCTAACACGCCTAAATGTTTTGCGGACTGTTCTTTCTATGTCTCTATTTCTCGTCTCTTATGCAGATGCTAGCAGAGCTGTACACCTGATGCACTGTTGGTGACATATGCTGTCATTCTTCATCAGCATCCTCATCCTCATCCCTCCCCCACCTTCTGTGCTGTGGCAGCTCTGATTCTGACATGATGCGACTTCCCTCTAATCTCCCAATCTCAAGCATCCCAACACACTCCCACAGTGTCTGCGCACATGGCCAGCAAAGTGGGGGATGTGTTCAGAATTAAAATTATTACATTAAGAATCATATTATTATTACATTAAGAAGTACATTATTTACATTATATGTAAATATGTCTGTCTTTTCTGTGACTGCACCTTAAAGTAGCTCAAGATACTACTAATAAGGAATGGCTATACACTTTTGGATCAGTGGCGATTGCTCTAAGACTGCAAGGGAAGCTAAGCTTCCCCTAAAATGTAAAAAAATAAGTGATCAAATATATACTGTTGTGTGTACATGTCGTTGAATAAATATGCACTACAACGCGCTCAACTTTTGTTCAGAATCAGCTTCTTATCACTGGTAAAGACGCGGCTTTCCCGCAGTTTCACAGTGTTTTAAACAGTCTGGACGCTGAGCGTCCACAGAGTTCAATAGCGAAGCAGCGAAGTGCAGCGAAAGGAGACGAGTCATTGGATAAATGCTGGGCTTTGTCCCGCCCATCAGACGCTCAGCGTCTCTGGGGGTCTATGGAGCAGTGGGCTGACCTCGGCTGGCCCGGATGCTCAGCTTCTGCATGATGATTGGATGATCTGTCTGAGGCTGAATCCCTTTTTGATTGACAGCGAAATGAGCGAATCAGCGATCCTTTGGTGTAAAGATCCGTGGGAGCACAGGTGGACACACTTCACATGGGCCAAGTCCGTTTAAGCAGCCTAGCTCTGCTGGCCATTGAGAGGACACTAGTCAAGTCCCTGGAAAAGACGCCTTGTTGGTACGACAGGGTCACAGATCATTTTCTTAAAAAGGAACAGAGGTTAGAATTTACTTATAAATAAACCGACACATTTTATGATGTAGGCCGCAATTGAGTTTCCCCTCCTTGAAAGACCAGCATCCGCCACTGTTTTGGACATATAGGAGTGTACTAGTACTACTCAAGGCAGCATGGTGGCGCAAATGGTAGTGTAGCTATCACACTGCTCCATGGTCCTGGAGTTGTGGGTTCAAGCCCCGCTCCAGGTCACGTTCTGTGAGAAGCTTGGTGTGTTCTCCCCATGGTGTTCCAGTTCCCTGCCACAGTGCAGAAAAAAAACACACATTGGTAGGTGGGTGGACTGGCTACTCAAAAAGTGAGTGAGGAGTGAAGAGCTGTGCTCCAAGTCTGTTCCAATGTGAAGGATCCTTAGTATACAGCCGAGAAATGAAGCCTACATTTAGAGCGATTTGAAAGACACAACTTATCCTGGCACTTATCCTTTTTGGCCCTCAGTTACCCACAATTCTCTGTGAACATACAGCGCGTTAGAGAAAATTAACAAGACACTGTGAAAAATGAACTTTCAGAGCTTACCTTGTAAAGTGTAAAATAACTAATTAATTAAACTCTTTGTCTCTGTACCATATTTAATTAAAAATCTTATTGGCATATAACAGTACAACAAAGAGCATATATTTAGTAGTATGTTATTTTTAACCCCAGTTGAAATGGGGTGTTTATAGATTGAAATATTAATATTTATATAAGTTTTAATACATTTTTATTAGCATTTTCTTGCAGGACAATGTTAATTAGCAAATACAGCTCATTTTAAATTACAGTCATGTTAGTGCTTGAAGGCAGATAAGACCTTTCCAGTGATGTCACAACAAAGCCTCCCTAGACCGTTGTCACTTGTGTGATCGGGTTACTAAGAGGGAGTCTTCATAGGACAGTCCTACCTTGGCTGCAGCCTAGGCTTTGGAACGCAGCTAATGTGCGAGTGTGTGTCGCCCTGTGAAGGACTAGTGTCCCCACCTGGGTGTGTTCCTGCCTTGCTTTCAGTGATTCTCCAGACCCACACTGACCCTGAATTGGATAAATGGTTACAGACATTGAATGAATGATACTACACAGCATTGTTATTTTCCATTGAATTTCCTGTCTGCTAAACCATCCCGTAGTGTTGTATTTACTTCCCAGTTAATTCCCTTAGGCAGCGGAAACATTTTTCAAATCTGCCGTTAGAAAATAGTGTTTGTCAAGAGCATCAGAACTCTGCGAGAATCACCAAAACACATGTCGAAGAAAAATGGCAGAAGAGACTGCCTCTATTCTTTCTTTTCCAAAGTGCAATAATTCACTCTTTGAGCTGTAGGTAGGAGTGGGCTGTCTTGTCTGCTGTATTTTGGAACACACTGCTGGGTGCCAGCCTGTGTGATAGAGGGATGATTTGTGAAGCTGGATGGCCTTTTGTCCTGGCGTACAGGCTGCTGGAACCAGGCATAATGAAATTCAAAGCAGGGTGCATTTAATCGTCTGTCTTAGAATGTAAGCCGAGTGTAGGTGCAGGAGCACCTGCTGAGGAATCCTGTTCTATCCTTTGTCACTGTGTGTGTGTGTCTGTGTGTAAGCAGCTGTTGAGGTGTTCTGCTCCTCCTATCTTTCAACATATCTGTTAAGCGAGAGGGTGTACCTTGGGGAGGAAGCAATAAAAGATGGAGTGTCAGGGAATGTGGAGTAGGTGCACCCCCACACACTTACAGCTGGTCTTTTGAGTGCTCTGTTGAACTGGATGTGATGAATGTGTGTATTAATGTTAACACTGGAAGCCCCATTTCTCCCATACACATTGTATGCCCCACTAATAACGTGAACCACAGCTGTCAACAGTCATTCGGCCATGTCTCATTATACATGTAGCTTGTTAAAATAGAATTTTTGTCCACATATCCCAACAGTAGTCACCCAAAATATGGTTAGTGTTGGAAGTTTACTTCTTTTGGTTCACACCTTAAACATAATGTGTTTTCTTGTGCTTTTAATATGTATGTGGACACTTTTAATATGTGGAAGCTTCAAGATGTCTGCTACAACTGTTTCTAGCTTAGCAGTATATATATATATGCAGCCAATGAGAAGTCTGGCTACAACAAGCCCCGCCCAAACATTGTCCAAGGCAGTGTCTCTTAATTAAAGGTGGTAGCCAAAATACTCAGCCTGTAAAGAAATGGCAAATCAGTCTGGACATCCTTCCTTCATTCATTGTCTGTAACCGCATATCCTGTTCAGGATCGCGGTGGGTCCGGAGCCTACCCAGAATAACTGGGCGCAAGGCAGGAACACACCCTGGAGGGGGCACCAGTCCTTCACAGGGCGACACACATTCAAACCTATCAACATGTGTTTTTGGACTGTGGGAGGAAACAGGAGTACCCGGAGGAAACCCACATGGACACGGGGAAAACACAGGCCTCCTCCTCACAGACAGTCCCCCGGAGCGGCCGCCAAGTCCCAGGAACTGTGTGACTGCGACACTACCTGCTGCACCACTGTGCCGCCCAGTCTGGGCATTAACGCTATGTAAATAATAATAATAATAATAATAATAATAATAATAATACATTTTTATTTGAAAGCGCCTTTCAAGTGACCCAAGGACACTCTACAATAAAAAAAAAAAAAAAATGTAGCTGCGATGTAGTTGCAGTTTAAAGGCATACATTCTCATCATTTACTGGTATTTTATTTTATAGAGGGTTCTTCACATAAGGCCACTAGGTCACACGTTCATGCATGACCTGGTTCTGCATTTATGGCTGAAGATATAGCACAGTTCTTTTGTAGCAAATTGTCTTTTGCATTAGTATGAAAGTTTAACTCAGCCTGAGTGCTGCTGTATAACCAGGAAGTGTTTTTCTATGAACTTTAACTTTATTAGAGTCCTGAGAAATGAAAGTGTAACTTGTTCAAAGGC
Organism: Hoplias malabaricus; assembly: GCF_029633855.1. Lineage (NCBI taxonomy): Eukaryota > Metazoa > Chordata > Actinopteri > Characiformes > Erythrinidae > Hoplias > Hoplias malabaricus. Next base: position 19,828,668 of record NC_089820.1, read on the forward strand.
AGCACGCGTCCTTAAAATATGAATGCCATTTGAACTGAGTCTTTCAAAATGAGGGTGAAGTTATAAAACTTTAAATAGGACTCTAGCAGACTTGAAGCTGAAGATATTGTACGCACATCTCTGAGATGGGGTGTGTTCACACATTTAGAGAGATGAAGGCATGAAAATCACATTATATTACATGCAACACTACAATGTGGTTTTTTCATATAGTACACAGGAATAAAATGCCAGGTCGGTCATCTTTCAACACTGTGTCAACATCGTGTGCGTGTATAAACTCATACTTGGTTTCACAGCAACTGCAACACATTTTAAATATTATTAACGCAGATGAGTAGAGTAGCCTAAATTGATAGTCAAGTAAATGTACCTTACCCAATACTTTAGGTACTGAGTAACTTATAACATTGCAATGAAATGTCTTGATACACCCAACATCTAACCACAGCGGAACTGATGATCTTTACAGCCTTTCTGGTGGAAAATAAAAAGTTGAAAGGTCATTGATGTTACCAACGAAGCATGATGAAATTACATGATGATGAAATTAAAACTGAAAAAGTAATTAGTGAATAAATATGAAAGGCTAGAAAGTAAGTGAAACAATGTTGGTTCCTTTACTCTAATAATAATATACTCCAATATACATAAGCAGAAGTGAAATTCTTACAATTCCTTGTTGGGGTTTGTATACCCTTCATTCTGAAACTAGGCATTGACCGTGCAGACCGTTCATATGCTGTTGCTCTAAGGCACCTAAATTAGTCATGCTTTTCTATAGATAGATATATATAATAATAATATGAACGCACATCAGAAAGCATTGAATAAATAAGTGCCATTTTCTATATGAGTCTATTACTGTTGTAAATGGGCCTCAGAATCATACTCTTATGTAGTAGATCACACTCCTCTCGTCTTGATTCAAATGTGTTGGAAACTGCATAGCCTGGGCTGCCTACACCACACTTCCCAGATTTCCCTTAGGTGCATGTGGGGAAGCAGATGGGCATGTGGCAGTGATGCGTTCTCACTGGGTCACCTAAGGCTATGGTCAGTAGTGTTGGTAGAAGTTGCTTTTCACACTGACTTGAGATTGATTTAGGAGTGAAAGCCCATCATCTTCATAGACCTTGAAACTGTACAGCACAGTATATGATACATTAGGAAAATTTCATTTTCATTTGCACTTCATAAAATATTGAACATCTATATAGCTAACAGTCTTATGCATGTGTGCATTAAATGACCACAGGCATGACCTCAGAGAAACCCAGAGCACTTTGAAATGCAGCTCTGGGCATTACGACTCAAAGAACATTTAGGCCAATGACATGCCATGTGAGATTCATAAGCAGCACAATCTACATACAATATTAAGCCCAACTTTGGACAGCCTTTCGGATATTTCATTCATTCATTCATCTTCTGTAGCCGCTTCATTAAGTCCAAATTAGAGTAGCCTATTTTGAATTACTGGGGACTAGGCAAGACCACATAATGGTGCGTATGTTGCCATGTATGTTTTGTGGATATTCTGAGTGAAGATTTGTACACACCATCTACAGCAAAGACAATGGTACATATTTATTTTCATTCATTGTCTGTAACTGCTTATAAAGTTCAGGTTTGTAGTGGGTCCAGAGCCTATCCAGAATCACTGTATGCAAGGCAGGAACAAACCCTGGAGGGGGCACCAGTCCTCGCAGGGCAACACACACTCAAGGGCTACATTCACTCACACACTAACATCTATGGACACTTTTGTGTAGCCAATCCACCTACCAATGTGTGTTTTTGGACCATGGGAGAAAACCAACCAGATCTGAGAACCTTTACATGTATCAGTTATAAGTTTACTTTTAATGGACTGAATTTTATTTTCGGTATTTAAACCTCAAGGAAAACAGTGAATTCAAACAGAAATGTAGGGTTTTAAAAAATCAATCAGAAACTGACCAGCTGCCGAGGGAGAAGCTCCTGGAGAAAGCTGAGACCCAGAAAAATGAATAGTTGGCCATAGAGAATGTTTATTGGCTGACTTGCATCAAAGAGTCACAAATGAATGCCCAGACTTTTCTGCAAAAATAAACTAGCACAGCAGTTCTGAAATAGATATATTATACTACATTATGCTGTTTCTAAAATAACATCAGGGAACATAATGTAATAAAAAACAGCAAAAGCGACATTAAACTCACTTCCATCTCCTTGAAAGTGCACAGCCCAGTGAACTGAGACCTCTGCAGTAAGACCGCTGCAGATTTCATGGGGGCATTTAGGTCCTGCAGATACCATTCAGAGACTGTGGCAAAGAGGAAAGCAAAAGTGAGGAGATACGTGTGGTAATCTAATTTCTCCTGAGAGCCACTCTTGTGCGCATAATGCCATCTAATTTGCATGGTGTTATGAGAGTCATTACACTAAACGGAGCATTGTCACACTAAATTACACATGTGATTGTGCCTCATTGGTCTAAATCGAGAGAGAGGACTTCTACACAGTGATGGTGATTCTGAAGTGAGTGGGTGTAAACAGGTTTTGCCACTTCATTAAAAAGATAGTTGGGCCAAAAATCTAATTTACCCAGTGTTACACTTTAACTTAAATGGTCAGCCAAAGCGTGTGTGTTCGGATTATCGTTCTTTAGTTTTGAACTGATGCTTCCAGACTAATATATCTAACCTGTTGCAAAAGCTTATAGCTACAAGCTACAGCAGCATTTTTTTTCGTTTTAATTTCTTGCCAAAAGGCCATTAAGCAAATGATTCATTCATTCATTATCTGTAACCGTTTATCCAGTTCAGGGTCGCGGTGGGTCCAGAGCCTTCCATCATCATCATTGGGTTAGGCGGGAACACACTCTGGAGGGGGCACCAGTCCTTCACAGGGCAACACACACACAAACACACACACATTCACTCACACAATAGGACACGTGTTTTTGGACTGTGGGAGGAAACCTGAGCACCCGGAGGAAACCCACATTGAAACAGGGAGAACACACCAAACTCCTCACAGACAGTCACATGGAGTGGGATTCGAACCCCCATCCTCCAGGTCCCTGGAGCTGTGTGACTGCGACACTCCCTGCTGCAGTGACTTTAACTTTCCCTATCCTTATTTAAGTGTGTTTATCTTATACCCAATATCCTCACACATATGACTTGAAAAATGAATAATAATACGCACTTAATTACTGTTTTGGATGAAGATTAAACAGAGATGGATGGTCCCTTACTTTTGCACAGTACTGTACTGTGTGTGTAAGTTGTGTACGTTGATTTGTGACCATGTGTGGACAAGTAATTCAGCAATGATCACTTGTTGGAGCAGTGTTTTTATCTTCTTGCACTGTAATTCGGTTTCTTGTACATGATTATCAATAGCTGCAAAGCAGGCAGAGAGACATTTCACACACACACAAAGAGACAAAGAGTGATTGACAGACAGATAGAGAGAGAGAGAGAGAGAGAGAGAGAGAGAGAGAGAGAGAGAGAGAGCAGATTTAATGGCATTTTCAGCTCATTCTATCCCGGCATCCCTTCTATTCCTGTATGAGGTTGCCCTGGCTAGACTGACAGGAGCATTCGGGGGTGGGAGCCAATAAGCCTACTATCACTAGGAGCCTTTCACTCCCCCTCGCCAAAAAAATTACTAGGCACGAATATCAATAACGTCTGTGCCTTAAAGCTTCTTGTGGAAGCCCTTTGTAGATAGGAAAGCTTTTGTCCTCTCCAGGAGCCTCTTAATGCAGGCTGACTGGCATTAACAGCGGATGTTACAGCTGAAAGGAGCCTTTTAGCCCACTGCTCCAACCTCAGACAGACATTGTAAAAACTGAGCTGTGGCATGGCACAACATCCCTGTTCGCTTTTTGAAATGCTCTGCCTTAGGGCCTGGCTCTGCTGCATGTTGGGTTCAGGATTAGGTCTTTCTTTTGGCTCTCCTCCCACAGAAGAGAGGGAGTGACACCATAAGCTATTAATGTGAATCACCTGTTCTGACACATGGCAGAAACCACAGAGCCAGGAAGTTCATAGCACTGAGTTATTCAGTTATTATCAAATAGGTGAAATATGAGCTGTTATACTTTTCAAATATGACTCAGTTTTCTAGCATTTGAGCTAATCATTAATTTAAATAATGTTTTCCCCTGAGCTTAAACGCAGACCAATAGGTAAATCAAAGGTTGCTTCCTTCCTAGTAAAGCTGCAAAGCTAATGTAGCTAACTATCATTGGGAGCTACAGGGAAATGTTAGTTGATTTTTCCCCCTATTAGGCTCATTTGCATAGCTAATATGGACAGGAATGAGCAGGCATATTGCCTCCATTATAGTGAATCAGCTAATAGACAGATTAAAGTGGGAGTAGGTGATTTTGTAGAAACCAGTAAGCATGTAAGCTAATCTTTGAAATAATGTTACAAAACGCTGAATTGAACGTGCACATAGCCTGATAAATCACATATTAAATTATATGTTTTCCCGTATGAATTCTAACAAAGGTCTGGATAGTTAGTTTTCAGAGTAGTCCTTTCACACATGTAGCGCTTAGCAGGAGATTTTCAGTGTAAAATTAGTTCCTAGAAATGTCCCAGGTACCTAAGGTAGGGGGCAGTGCGTGCAGGAGATGCAGTGTAATTCTCGGAAACATTACTGGCTATATTCACACATGCGCTCACTCAGACTTTACCAGGACTTTGTACGAGGGGATCTTGCTAGATCATGTCCAGGTAACGTCCAGTTACCCAACAGCTACACCAATGTTCACTCTGGTTTGCCGTCAGAGTTTATCCAGCCTCTTTTAGTTTGAAAGCCTTCTCACTATGTCCTTTTTTCTCCACCCCATGTGCATGGGGGCATGCATAAGGCAGAGTGGCTCTGAGTAGACAGGCAGTTACGACATTCAATCATTTAGTTAATTCCTTATTAACTGACTGGACCCTCTAGCCTATACAGAAATGGAATCTTTCTATTTACATCAGACAAATTGGTTTATTGATTGCTCTGGGGATGTAAATAACATACCAAGAAAAATTTTAATAACATTTATTTTTTAAGACAAATCCTCTAGGTCAGTTTTAAAACAATGTTGTTTATCACTTAGATATTTTCAATTTACTAATTAATTCATGCAGTCATTCATGTCCATTACTGCTTCATTCTGGTCATGGCTGCAGTCTGGGTCTGAAGCCCACACACAAACACTGGCGTCAAGGCAGGAACAAACACTAGACAGGGCACCAGTGCATCACAGGGCTTTACATATTCACCCACACCAGTGGGCACTTTCTAACAATCAACCTACATGCGTTTTTTGGACTCTGGGAAGAATCTGACACAGAAAAATGGGAGAATAATCTAAACCCTTAAATATTTACTTTTATTATTAATTACATTACATTAATTACATGGTCTTGTGAACAGCTATAAACCCAGCTATATCAGAGGGTATACATCCATGTAAACAGCTGCCAAATTTCATTTCTGCTATCTGAGTTAGCTGTGTAACTTACAAAGACACCAAACATATGTCAGCAGATACAGTATATTTTGTGTAAGGAAAAAAACAATGATTTATAAAGGATTTTGGGAACAATACTTTAATAATATCGGTTTAATATCTGCAGTCTCATGTTATCTGCTAGATAAAGGTCAGAAGGCGAATCCATTGCCTTACTTTGCAGGGTGTGTGTGTGAAGTGTGGATGGAAACAATGTCTCAGGAGAGCAAGAAGCACTCATTCAGACAATGTGGCATGGCCTCAATAAAGCAGTCCATTTATCAGAGACCGCTGACAACAGGGGCTATGCCATTTCAACAGCCAATTATGGGAGATAGAGGACGAACGTGAAAGGGAGAGAGAGCGAGAGTGAGTGAAAGCAAGAGAGATACAGAGAGAGAGAAGTGAGAATGATGTCATTTGCTCTTCTCTGACATATTAGCTGAGTTCATCATCTCTTCTTGCTGGTCAAAGGAAGTGAAGCCACCCTTCCACACCTCTTACCAACCCCAATGCACTAATTATACAGGCTTTTATAGTACTGTGAAAAATGCGTAGAAATAATATATTTAAAACACATATCACATTGAAGCCTGTTATTAAATGTAGCTTCAAAATATAATACAATTATCCTGCTGTATCTGTGGGGTAATTGTTCAAGCAAACCCTCTGGAGATGCTCATTTCCTGTATTAAAATATGGTAGAGTATTTATATAAAACCTGCACATCCTCCTGTATACTTTAGATCAAATGTACAATGTTGCTATGCACATAGTTGTTGTACTCTAGTGTTTATGGAATAATGTGTGTATGTAGTAAATATGCTAATAGTTTTTGAGAACGAGGTGAAAAATGCTAAAACCAGTGCAACAGAGGGTTTGAGGATGTATGAAATTGTGGGAGGCTACAACAGGGTATGCCTACAAATCACTAAACCCACAAGGATTCAGTAAAATGATTAGCATAGTCAAATTCACGTTTTGCATTTTAAAACTTCTTTTTATTATATTTAATCTGCAGTTTTTTGAACACATGGATGAGGAACATGGACATTTACATTAAGTTTTCTAGTCCAATCTGAGACAAGAGTAGATACAAGAGAAACTTTAAAAGCAATGGCTACAATTGTTGGGAAGAACTTATTGGTAATTTTTTTTACGTTCATAAGCTTTGTGTTTTTTAATGTGGAATGGTATGTTTTATGGAAAAAAAATCATTCATTCATTATCTGTAACCGCTTATCCAGTTCAGGGTCGCGGTGGGTCCAGAGCCTACCTGGAATCATTGGGCGCAAGGCAGGAATACACCCTGGAGGGGGTGCCAGCCCTTCACAGGGCAACACACACACATTCACTCACACCTACAGACACTTTGAGTTGCCAATCCACCTACCAACGTGTGTTTTTGGACTGTGGGAGGAAACCGGCGCACCTGGAGGAAACCCACCCGGACACAGGGAGAACACACCAACTCCTCACAGACAGTCACCTGGAGCGGGAATTGAACCCACAACCTCCAGGTCCCTGGAGCTGTGTGACTGCGACACTACCTGCTGCGCCACCGTAGCTAACCTTATTGAATAAAATTATTGTTGTTTTTACGTGGCTGAAGTTGAACTTTTCTGTAAGTTTGTTTTGTTCTGCACTTTTAGGTCTGTGTTTACTTTTATGCAGTTAGCGCTCCCTTGAATTTAGAGTCCGTTCCATCTACAGCAAAAATAAGTCAAAAATACCCACCTATGGAGCAGGACTAGAGCAATATCCTCATCAAAGTTCATGCTTTTTAATGTTTAGAGGTCTGTTTGTTGTCTAAAATCTTCCAAATGCCTTTTCTAGCATATTGGACTGTGACAGTGGGTTTTACTCATTTACAAGATACGTCCTCAGAATTTTATAAAAAGGTTATTTGATTAAAATTGTGAACATTTCTTTAACTACTCTTTATCTGATGGTGACAGGTAAGCTCTTGCATGTTTGTTAGGAGTGTTTTTTTTTATCACTCTAGATTTTAAGAATTTTTTGTATTCTTGAAAAATATACATTTTTCCTTCTTTATTCCTGAGGATAGTGTGATATTTAATCAATTTCATATATCTCCTAAAGGACAAGCTGGGATTTTTAAAAATGAAATATAAATGTATGAAGGGTTACCGACTTTAGCACGGTACTCTCTGCCACCACCCCCTCCCTGCAAACCTCTGGTCAGGGTGACACATGCGCTGCAATCTGTGTCTCTCCTGCTTTTAAGGGCTGACTGGTTTATTCATGAGCTTCCTATGGTCACTGTCAGCTCACATCAGGTGCACAGGAAAGCTGAGTGTAAATAATAAAAACTCCCTGGAGATGTGTTCGGGTTTGGCCTCCTATCCTCATGTGCTAATCTTGTCTCTGGAGGAAAGCAGCAGGTTCTGTCAGGTCTGACAAGCTAAACGCTACTGTAATTTACTGGGAGACATAAGTTTTCTTTGGCATCAAGGCAATAAAAACATGCTAAAACACTAGCATTTAAAAATACAAGATTTCACGTTTAAGAATATTATGGGATTACAGTCATTTAGTTTCAGTGTCCTGCTCCATTAGACTATTACACTGAAACAAAGTACAGATTCTGAGGCAGACTCTTTGAACATTGACTGATTGCCCTTTAAAAGACCATGTGATTAGCATTAGCAACAGTGACTTGTAGAGGCAATCTATCAGGGCTTCGGAGGTGATTCAATAAGGCCACTGATGAGATAGTTGGATCAATATGGCTCCATGAGAAAATCCATGAAGCCAAAAGACATAAATAGCCTTGTCCATGCAGCATTCAGCATATATTATACTGTCAGAGGGCTGAACTCAAAAACAGACACATTACTCCTAGCCTGACAACTTTCCACTTCACTAGTGATCTACCTTTGTGACCACTGACATGTTAAATAGCCATTCAGCTTGAATTCATAACTACTTATATTGTAATTCTCATGTTACTTTTTAAGGGTTCATTTTTACTATAGTGAATACCTACCCAATGTATTATTATTTCTTCTAATCATATTGGTATTGATTCTATTACTTTTTATTTCATCCCAGGTGATGTTAAATATTCTTAATAATGTTTACAAGAATGTATTGTCTCATTTTGCCATTTATCACTTTTTATTTGAAGCACTTTAAGCTACATTACATGTATGAAAGGTGCTGCACAATTAAACCTACTATGTTACAGTCTACAACACACTTACTTATGTGCCTCTATCATGATGTCTTTGCTCTGTACAATCACTCAAATACTGCTCTTAGGTGCAATCACATGACTGTGCAATTGAATTCTGCTTGAACCAGAAAAATTTCCAAAGGCAAACAAGAGATTATTGACATTATTGACACTAAACAGATGTTTAGATTTGATCAATATTTCAAACTGATCATGTTTTTCTTTTGAAGAGCAGAATATTTTACACAGTCTACTGTTCTGAAATGAAAGTTTTACAAAAGTTTATATATCTTCAGCTTCATCCCCAGCAATATACAAATATGAACGCCAAAGTAGTATAACATTATATCAATCTTAAAGGTTCTGTACCAATAAATAATTGATACAAAGTCATTGTACCAACCCATATTACTGTTAAATAGTAAATATACAGAAAGCTGAACGTTTTAAGATTGTCATTGTCTGATTAAAGTTTAAAGATGTTCATTGTCATCTGTATGTTGGTAGTCTAGTTTATTTTGGTAGGGTTTAACTAAAAATAATGTATTTTGCATATTTTGATTATGCTGATGGTTGAGTAGAATTGAATGCAATGTACTTCATGCAGATTTTGTCTGGGTAAGCCTTATGCTAACATTTGTAGATCTATGTTGAGTGTATTTTCCCAAGAACGCAAGCAGAATTACAGGTTTTTGGAGGCAAATCTAAACTCTTGGCCATTGTATGACTTGCTCTATCTACCATGACCTCACATGATGAAGCACAGACAGATCTCAACTTGACTGGAAGAAACCCTGAGAACAAGCAGCATTTTAGTGGTCTACAAATGACTTTCCCCAGCGGCTCCTTTTGCCAATTCTGTCTGATAACTGAAAGCAAAAAGACTCATTTTGCCTGGGGTGAAATTTACATGAGGATTAATTAGGACATTCTCTCTCCCCCCAACACTCTCCCGCTCTCCCCAACACATCTCTGCCAAGAAGAAAAAGCAGCAGTGCATGGATCAGCAGAAATAATTTAGTGCATCGTGTATAATATGGACTTCAGAAATGGGGGAAAAAAGGGGTTTCTTTTCCTCCTTAATAACTAAATGGAATATACTGACTTTAACATACATGAATATATATAGTAACCTAGCTCCAATCAGAACATTCCTAACACTATTGCTTTTTTTTATAGAAAGTCATGCAGAAAAGCTACTATACAGTGTATTAATGCATTATGGAAACCCTACTGCTTCTTGCTGCCTTAAGTCACTTCCAATTATCTGTGCTGAACTCAGTCAACAGAAAAAAGCGGCTTATTGGTCTTGGCTTCTGCATCTGAGAAAAGATGTTGGTTTGCCTGCGGATCAGTAGGCATGCTTTTGTCATTACTGGCAAGAATGACACTATTTTTACCCAGCCTTAACCTGCTGATCTGTAACGCACTTGGAAATGTTCACCACTCCATCAAAAAATATGGTTAAAACACTGGACTAAGATTCATTTTTTTTTAAAGTTACAGAATTGTGTTTGCATGTTTTATGGCTTCGAATTAAAGCATGGAGTGTTCTATCCTGATATATTGGTTTGGTTTGAAAAGGTTCATGTGAAATAACAGCTACCATTGATTGGCATTAGGCTTGTACTGAGCATAACAATAACACAGTGAATACATTTTTGACAAAGACAAGGCCCAAACGAAGGGAAAATCAACATAATGTGTTTTAGTATAGTACTGGGCCACCAGAACTTCAGTGTGCCTTGGTATAAAGCCCACAAGAGTCTGGAACAGTACTGAAGGATTAAACTCCATTCTTCCAAGAGATATTTTGTCAGCTGGTGTTTTGTAATGGTAGTGCCTAAAAAGTCAACCCAAAATCTCCCCACAGCATGAAACAGACAATATTTTTTCCCCCATTAAAATTACAAGTAGCATTGTGCATGTATTCAATATTGGAAAAAGCTTGTGGACACCTGCTGTTAATACTTCTTCTGAAATTAAGGGTATTACTGTCTGAAGTAAAAACATCTGTTCATGAAGGCTTTAAACTATATGTGGGAGCATTGCTGTAAGTACTTTGAAGACATTAAACCATGAAAACATTAGTGAAATTAGGTATGGATTTGGATGATTAGTTTTGGATCACAAACACAACTCCACAGAATAGAATGGTGTGCCATCATTCCAAAGTGTGGGCATTTCATGGGGAGTGCAAAGTTTTATACCCTTCTGGCTAACACTTGGCTTGGGTAAAAGAGGACGTCTGGTCACCCTAGGTGTATGTCCCATTTCAGATTGTACCCTCTGTGTGTGTGACAAATGTTAGCATGCATTTGTTTCTTAGCCCTCAGGTCACATGACTGGGCAACACAGGAGCAAGCATGCCTCAGCTGTCTGAAGCTCTGTTCTATTTTTCGACATGCTAATTCTGCAGGGCCTCTGATATAAACGTTAACAGAATCACATGCAGTATTGATGCAGCAGAACCATATTAACATTGCCCATGCTGAATTGGAGTTGCAGCCATGAATACAAATAGCTTAGTCTTGGAGGTGAGATAGTTTGCTATAAAGCCTAAAGATATAGTAATTCCAAGCAAAGCAAGAGCACTATTCTTTATATATATTATCATTATTGATTCAGAAAAGGCAATCCGTATGACTGCAATTGCTCACTTTGTCTACTTGGCAGTGCGTTTAGCCGGAGGTAAGGGCATTATCTAATATAGCTTTGTTTAGATGTATGTATAGTATATTTCCAGACCTAATTTAAATGAATGGTGCAAGTACTCATCAAAAGTTTGGGGGCATGTGTTCATTAATGAGCAAGTTTTCTTAATCAACAACACAGTGAACACTAGCAAGGATTATTCTCAGGAAAGCATTCACAAATAATCTTTTTAAATAATCCCAATGCTTGGAAAATGCCCAAAAACCCTCACATTTTCTCACCTCCTGAATATGTGCATTTGACACTAGTTTTGAAAAGTTTGCTCGGTATTATTATTAATTTGCTGCATTTTTTCATACCTTAAAGGACATGTTACTGTGAAACACCACATAGTTCCTCTCAGTTAAACATAAATGGACTTGAAAATAGTTTAAAGTTTGTTTTTAATTAAAATAATTCACATTTTAGTTATACCGGGCACTGGTTTTTGAGTGGGAGTTACTGAAGGGATGGCTGAGAATGAGCTTGGCTAAGACTGTCCATCTGTGACTGGAGCCCTCTGAGAGTACTGCTGTCACAGCCTTCTGCTCCACACACACACACACACACGCACACACATGCGCACACACACACACACACACACACGCAGAAACACCTAATACAATTTTACAATGTAGCATTATACAGATATCCTATATCTACTATAGAGTATTGTGCAAACACCAGAGACCACATTTCATTACATTTCCAGTCAAAACGTTATGCTTTAGGTTATATACTCGTCAATGAACAATTTCTTGGAATATACAAGCAACTTTGAATGTGGAAATATCCCGTTGAATACACTGTATACAAACGTTTGTTTTCATGCATTTATTAATTTTAGAAATTAAGATTAAAATGTTTTTAGCCTCTTGGACTTGAAATTCACTTTCTTTTCAAGAATATTTTTGGGGAAAATTACATAGAATTCCATTCATTTTACCCTTATCCCTAACCCTCACCTTAAGAAAATCTTCATTGAAAAAAAATTAACAATTCACATTTTGGGGACCAATTTGGAAGAGAAGTCCCAGAAATGTGAGGTCACATTGTATGGCCCACAGTTTTGGGCCATACAATGTGAAATATTTGTGCTACACTCAAATGCATGCACACACACACACACACATACATCTCTTTTCCTCTCCCGCATTGCACACATTTGGGTGAACGGATGGACACAGTCACACACCCACACAAGTGGACAGATGGACAGACACACACGCACGCACAAAACACAGATGACTGAGCTCACTGATATACACTGCAGTTGTGTTCTGCACATATCTGGAGTTATTCTTAAGGTCCAGTTGCTCCAGTATCGCTGGAAGTCTCAGACTGCCAAACTCCCATGTGGCCTGTGTCACTGTGTCTGCTTCAAATCTCATCTCAGCTCACTCTGCTCTCTCTTCTCAGCCTGTAATACATGTTCTCTGGACTGAATCACTGTCATTTAGCTCTCTGACCCACCATCTTTCATTAGCTTTCTCTGTGGCCAGCCTGAGGCCAGCTTGGTCCAAGAGCTTCTTTATGAGGGACCATAAAGATGAAAAAAATAAAATAAAATAAAATATACACTCTTACCAGAAGCTCTTGGCAAGCTCCAGCATCTGTGGGTTTCTGAGTCCTGACCTTTTCAGTGTGGTGGAAAGAGGGAACAAACAAATTAGATAATATAATAATAAATTAATAATAAATTAGGACATGTATTAATACACTGAGAAAAGTAATACGTTGAACTTATTCAGTACACACCAGGTGGGTATGTATCAATATATATCATATTCAATATGTATATATATGAAATTGTTTCTACTTAAGTGTTTAAGAGGTCAAAGGGATCTACTGTGTGATATTCTAGTCAATTATATAGACTCATTAACTCCTTCTTTAGTTTCATTCTGTTCTGCTTGGGCACTACTCTCTGATTGGGTCCCTATGGAGTACTGGGTTAATCCCCGACTTGGATCACTGTGTGTGATATGTTTGGTATTAGTATGTGAGTGTGTGATTCACTTCTGTCCTCTCCAGGATCTGTTCCTGCCATGGGCACAATGATTCTGGGTAGGCTCTGTATCACCGTGACATTAATCCAGATGAACCGGTTACAGAATGAAGGAATATACTGTATTATACTTAGAAGTGAACAATGTACATATGTGAATCAAGTAAATGTAATGTATTTTCAGGTAATCACGCAAATCAAAGCACGTTGGGTTAATGTTCTATTTTTAAATATTTTCTAAAGCACATATCTATTAACAGAAGATTTACAAGGGATTTATAATGATCTTATATGCTGAATTCACGTTATTGTGCGCTACAAATCTCTTATTCCAACTCAACAAAGGTATTTCTAAAAGCTCACCTGGCAATCAGACAGTGGACGATCACAGAAGTGAAACTGAAGTTACAAATAAGAAATGTGTTTGTGTTGCCTCCATTTGGCCAAGAGTGGTACTGCAGAAAATAGCCCATTAAGAGTAAAATCTGTTTAGTTATCGATGAACACTATATGTCCAAGTTTGTAGACACCCCTTATAATTAATCTATCCATCTACTTTTAGATGCACTCATTGTGACACAGATGACTACAGAAAAGCATGAAACCAAATGGCATGCTCTGAAGCAGCTGCCTGTGAGTCTAAATCACCATTGGCCAATGGCAAACATTCTAGAGGTTCTAGAACGTGTAAAGCCCCCTGGCACTTGACTGTGGAACAGTACTATTGCGTTCTCTGTAGTGATTCATATCCATTCCTTTGGGATCTAGAACTAGTCATCAGCATGTGACAGTATTGTTCTCGTAGCTGAATAGCTGAATGCCATCAAATCCTTAGCGAAATGTTCCAGCACCTAAAGGTCACAAGCTTGTATATATGTATATTTGAATTGCATTAATTTCATGAATACTTACTGTAAACCTAACCATAACTATTACTTTTTAATGCTTAACCCTAACCCTCACCCTAACGCTAAACATGTCTTCACCGTGAAATGTAAGAGGCCCCACATTCAGAATCTGTAAACCATTAGGTCCCCGTAACATGAGTGAAACCTGTATCACACACACACACACACACACACACACACACACACACACAAAACCCGACACCCAGTTTCGCCAGTAGGGGTCGCTCTAACTACATCAACCAGACCTCTGCAATCTCATCGTTATATTTATAACCACCATCTGTCTCACTGTACAGGGAGCCGCTATTCATTTACGTGAGGAACAATATATTCCCTCTGAAACCATAGATACTCAGCATTATGATGAGACTCCTCAATACGGTGGCACAATTATTTTATGACTAGTTTGTTATGAAGGACAATAAGGTTGTCTGTTCTAATCCTCGTTGAGGAGCTCATTGAAAACAGATTCATGCGGTTCAAAGAAGGCAAAATAGCGTTTGCCATTAATAAACAAAACAAACAAACCCTGAGATGTACCCTCTAGCTGTCTGCTTCCTAATTCACAGACAAGCCTCCATATTGGCTTAACAGACGTGTTTGTGTACACAATGTACTATTTCCCATTTACCTAAATATAGTCTGTCAGCCATATTTGCTTTTTTGGCTTACACGATTTATGAGGCTAATGTAACTTACTGAAGTATAGAAAGTTTTCTGCATTGTTTTTAGCAATTAGCATAGTGCAAATTCCATCACAGCGTTCCTCAGTTCAGATGGTGGTAATTGAGCTCATATAGACTTAATTAAGTTGCACTGATACTGATACTGTCAAAACATTTACTTTTAAAATCATTGCCACTATTGTAACCTATGTCATGTTGCATAATACTAAGTTTAAAGATGTCTTAGAAGACCAACCACATTTAAAGTAAGGGGTAAAATCAGTTTTTGCAGATTTGTAAGAGGTTTCTCTCTGCTAAACTAGACATTTACTTACAAGGAACACTTCTTTTTAATCAAGAAGTGTCACCATTTCTGTGGCCTTTTTTTGTTGCTGTCATTGAAATACAGAGCTACTGATGGTGAGCAACGGCGTATATATAATATAAAGAAGCCTCTATCTTTTCCCTTTCTTCTCAAATTTTCCATGTAATCAGATTTATTCTATTGATTACAACCGAAGTCAGTGAACCAGATCAATTGCTTTGGTCATGTAAATGCAAAGGGCACAGTCATCTGAGACATGTATGCTTATAAGAGCTGTGTTCTTGGACAATGAGAACAATAAGAGGACTATCATGAGCCCCCAGATGCTGCTGTCCACTGCAGTCATAAATAATCCTAATTCTAATGTTTTATTAAATTACATACATCCCGTTTACAACCACAGGGCACCAGAAGCATTTTCAGCTGCAGCTAAAGAAAAAGAGAGTATTTGACAAATCCAGTAGACTCCAGTGCTCCTCAGTTCACAGCTCTCTCTCTCTCTCTCATACACAGGCCAAGGAGTACTAGTCATTGTGCTTAGTTGGTATCTGGGACACATGAGCAATGGTGTACTCATCTCACTTCACTGATACGGCTAAGATGTCCGATGTGGCTTAGGATTCAGTTCCCTTCATCTCTGAGAGCACCTGGATGTTTGTAGATGTTGATCTGAAACCAGCTATACTGTTGGGCCCTCTTGGGGATTAAAGTAGTAGTTTGACAAAAAATTTAATTTACACAATTTTCCACTCTGCCCAAAGTATAAACTCGGTTCCATTATAAATATACTTTCCACGGGTTTAAAGATTACAGAGATAGCTTGTCAAGAAAAAGCACACACACATTTTTCCCCTCACCTCAAAGGTATACCATGAGTTTTATTTTAGATTACTTTTCTGACAGAAGCATGAGTGTGGGCACAGACAGGGACATTTGTTGCTTTAAGCAGCCACTTTGGACAGTAATTCATCAGGGGCTGAGTAGGAAATTAGGATTTTTTTTTTTACTTCATATTATTTAGCAGGGATATTATTTTGCTGATAAGGGAGGGTGTTGCCATAACCATGACTGTACACATTGTTCAGGCTTTTGCAGGGGGCGTCGTGGTTGGGCTTGAAAAGGATTCAGGGGATGTGCAATGTCAGATCAGAATCAAAATCCTGACATGTATATCTCTAAGATGCTGAAAAGCATAAAAAGTAAAAGGCTGAAGAGAAACACAGAAACAAACCAGTGATAAAAAATCTCTTGTAGTTTAAATTAACATTATTAGATAACTAACTGAAGTCTTAGTTTGAAATACCTAAAGTTACCGGATGACAAGTTAGTGTGTAAACCTAGCTAGAAAAATATTGCTAACTAAATACATTACAAACTTATAATTTGTTGATTGTTTCACTTCTTTTGGTTTAAATGTGATATCAGATCATTGTTCTTGTAATCCACCACAAGTGTTAATACATTTTTGTGCAGGTATCAAATCTACATTTAGTTTTCATGCTATTTCAATAGTTTAATGTAAGAAAAAAACAGCATTAATTCTTGTCCAACCTACCTCTGTATTTGCTTTCTATAAAGCTTTCCATATCTGTTCAGCATCTACTCAGTTTGTATTTTTTTTCAGGTGCTATAAGGTAATATCTTGTGGCATCCAGTGAAAGGTACTTCTCAATAATATCTAAATAATAATATCTTAAGGGCATTCATTCATTATCTATTACCGCTTATCCAGTTCAGGGTCGCGGTGGGTCCAGAGAATCTGGAATCATTGGGCACAAGGCGGGAATACACCCTGGAGGGGGCACTAGTCCTTCACAGGGCAACACACACTCATGCATTCACTCACACACTTACGGACACTTTTGAGTTGCCAATCCACCTACCAATGTGTGTTTTTTTTTTTTGGAAAACCGGAGCACCCGGAAGAAACCCACACGGACACAGGGAGAACACTACCTCACAGACAGTCACTCGGAGTGGGAATCGAACCCACAACCTCCAGGTCCCTGGAGCAGTGTGACTGTGACACTACCTGCTGCACAACCATGCTGCCATCTTAAGAGCAAAGTTAGCTAAATAAATAATAATATAACAAAACAGTATCTTATAATATTACAACAAGGACCATATTGTTACTTTATTTACATTTATCTTCATTAAACCATTAGGTTAACCACATTAGGTGTTATTTATTAGATACTTTTCCCTTACTTTGAAATATAATATGATTCAGGCATGTGTGTGTGTGTGTGTGTGTGGTTAAGCCAAGATAACTTGTTCAGATAACTGAAACACCTGTCATTTTAGTGTGGGAGGTTTCAAGGCTAAGTTGGAGCAGCCTGGTGGCCAATCTTCATTAACTGCACATTGCACCAGTAAGACCATGTGCATCCAATGGTTCAAACATTGTATCCTGAAGGCGGGTGGTGCCGTGTATCAGAACGACAATGCACCAATACACACAGTAAGACTGGTGAAAGATTGGTTTGATGAACATGAAAGTGAAGTTGAACATCTCTCATGGCCTGCACAGTCACCAGATCTAAATATTATTGAGCCACTTTGGGGTGTTTTGGAGGAGCAAGTCAGGAAACGTTTTCCTCCACCAGCATCACGTAGTGACCTGGCCACTATCCTGCAAGAAGAATAGCTTAAAATCCCTCTGACCACTGTGCAGGACTTGTATATGTCACTCCCAAGACGAACTGACGCTGTATTGGCCGCAAAAGGAGGCCCTACACCATACTAATAAATTATTGTGGTCTAAAACCAGGTGATTCAGTTTCATTATCCAACCCCTGTATATATATATTTATATGTAAATTCATTTTTATAGCTTAATGTACACAGTTTTGTGATTATGTTGGTTTACTGGATAACTGAAGATGGTGGATTTCAAATTCGAAGTTCATTTTTATAGTGTGAGGGAGGGGGGTCAGAGGTTTTGGCGCCCTTCTGGTGGGTCAAATCCAAAATCTTCAAGGGCCAACCATGGGCAGTAGGACACACCTGGGTCAGCCTTAATTAGCATGAACTGTTCCAAGAATTAAAAAAAATATAGACATGCAACCTCCAAATGCCCTATTGACCTCATCTAGTTTGAGAGATAGGAGGGTCACATAAACATACAGCACACATAGTCATTTTATTCCAGCACAAAGCCTCACAGAGGGTCAGCTGATATTTTGTTTGGAGTTATTTCTGCATCATTAGGCATCCCTAATATGATTAATAACATACACACAGGCGCAAAAACAAAGATTGATGAGCCATTATGTGCAAATCAGAAAAAAATCATATCTGCAGAGCCCCACGGCATTTGCTAGTCTTCTTTCTCTCTCTCTCTCTCTGGCACTGATGGAGAGAGTCAGAAATTCATTCTTTCACTCTCTCTCTTCCTCTTCTGCACAGTCCAGTCACTAAACAGCAGTTTGACTGATTGATAATAAATTGCGCCGGCTGCTGCTGGAGCAAACCCACCATGGCCCTTCTCTGAGATTACATCTGTGATTGTGTTTAAATTTTTTGAGCAGAAGCCACCAAAATAAGGAAGGGACTCTGCCTGGGTCCGTGAGCCATGCTTCGTGCCATTAGCGACATTCAGAAAGACAAATTGAGTGCATTACCAACAACCTAATGTTCATTTATTATCCTTATAACTAAATGGTTTTGTGCTCTTGCGTGCCATGGCAATTGATTAGGATGTAGGATTGATGTTTTCTCGTAGCCTCCCAAGTCATTTTTCATCACACTTTTATGAAGTGTGGCTGAAACAAATGTGACTGCCATCTTCTATTACTGTTGAAAGCTGCTGATGTGTTCAGCCCTTTAAGATGTCTCTGTCTCCTTTCTTCAGGGCATTTCCTGCTTCTTTACATCAGAGCGTTTTAGCTCCTCGCCGATATGCCATTCACTTTTTTTGATTCTACTTAGAACAGTTAGGAAAATCTACTTATGAAAAATCTAATTTACACAAATGTTCGCTTTACTTGTAATCAGCCAAAATGCGTTTACTGAATCTTGCTAATTAGCTAAAAGGAACTGTAGGTAATATTTGTACCTTAAAATTACAGCCTGACAGTCATTGTGATGATCCTCTGATCCTCTGTAACATGGCGAATAAAATCTCTGTCCTTGCTACTCAGCATTTCCAAAACCGCACAATGTATCTTGTGGAGGAGGGAAGGATACCCCTCACCCCCACTGATTTCCAGACAGTGCTGTTAAAGTGAAGTATACTCTGCAGCTGTAGGGGGCCCTGGAACAGATCATATGTAGTAATTCATCCATCCATTATCTGTAACCGCTTATCCAATTTAGGGTCGCGGGGGGTCCAGAGCCTACCTGGAATCATGGGGCGCAAGGCGGGAATACACCCTGGAGGGGACGCCAGTCCTTCACAGGGCAACACAGATATACACACATTCACTCACACACTCACACCTACGGCCACTTTCGAGTCACCAATCCACCTGCAACGTGTGTTTTTGGACTGTGGGATGTAGTAATTTGATTTAGGAATTAATGTTGGATGATATTTTTGGCCATTTTGTGTACCACATGAGCTGACAGACTATAGGACCCTTGGAACATAGAGCCCTATGAATATATAAACACTTGAATCCTATCTGTATTTTTGACAAATAAACAGAGTCTTCCATTCATTCATCGCCTTTAACCACTTCAGCATGGTCAGGGTTGCAGTGGGTTTGGTGTCATCACACCCTCACCCAGTCACTCACAATCTCACGCCAGCATGTGTTTTTGGGTTGTGGGAGGACATCGTAGCATCCGGAGGAAACCCATGCAGACACAGGGAGAACACACCAAACTCCTCACAGGTGGGGTTTGAACCAAGACCCTGAAGCTGTGTGGCAGTGACAGTACTTGCAGCCCACTTTGTCGCCCCAACTGGACACACTGTGTGGCAAATGTGATGATATAGCCACGCAGTTTTTACACAGGCTTGTTGAGCCTTGTTCAAAGTCAATGAAGCAAACTTCAGGAACCAAATAAATTGTGGGATCTATGAAAGATAATGCTGCTTCATAGCATTTTCAAAGCAGTTTGCATCTACAACTTTTAATTTTGGCTTGAAACTTCTAGCAGTGTTCTAACATGTGGCATCTTCAGACTTCATAAGATTACACAGCCTGCCGCCATTCCCAAATGCAAAGAATGCACCAAGGCACCCTCTGTATATCACAGGCAATTCTTTGATGTCATGGCACACAGATAATTCAATATCGATGAATTTCTCAGTTGAGCTGCAAAACTAGCTGTGATTTCACAAGCCCAATAGCAACCTCACACAATGGCGTGTGCAAAGTTCGACGAGATGGAAAACTTTGGCTTGCTTTTTAACTCCTGCAGTGTTAATTATTCAGCACAGGAAACCGCAGACCTGAAAAAAATGTACATGACGAGCAGCTCACTTCCAGAGCGGTTAGAACCCTTGATTGCTCAGAGCGCAGCGGTGTAGCACGAGCCAGGAATAGAGCCTGTCAGCAGCTGCTGAGCACCAGGGGTGACAGGACAAGAACTCGGCCCGTCACGCCATCCCAAAAGCTCTTAAAGATACATTCGATGCACGTCTCCTCCTTCGGCCGCAGAAAGCCCATATGCTGCAGAAAGCCCATATGCTGCGGAGGCCACAGCTTGCTAATGCAATACGGAGCGCTACTTACTGTAACCTACATATACAGATTATTAAATGAGCTGCTGAAATGACAGGTGCTTTGTTTTGCAGTAGCTACACTTGACAGGCTCTTTATTAGAAAACCCTTAAAACAGAACAGAGTTAGAGTCTGTGGCTCATTTGTTTCACTTTTTAATTAGTGTAATCTATCCTCTAGTCATCCTTTGTCAAAATGTGCATTTGGCCAATCTCAGCAATACTGCTGTGCCTGATGTAGTCAAAGGTCCACCACTCAGAAAATATCTGATAGGCAGTGGTCCTATGGTCAAGAAATGGACTAGTAATGAGTGCAGCTTAGAAATTGCAGTTGTTAATAGATGGGCTGTGATTGTACTGTTCTACTGTTGACCAGTCAGGTGTAAGATGGGTGGACAACATTTCAAAGCCTTTGTTTTTTGTGTGTGTGTCTCTCACAATCTGCCTCCATGTGATGGGTCATAAGTTCTCCCTGTGTCTGTGTGGGTTTCTTCCGGGTGCTCCGGTTTCCTCCCAAAGTCCAAAAACACACAATGGTAGGTGGATTGGCGACTCAAAAGTGTCCGTAGGTGTGAATGTGTGAGTGTGTGTGTTGCCCTGTTAAGGAATGGCGCCCCCTCCAGGCTGTATTCCCGCCTTGCGCCCAATGACCAACCGCGACCCTGAACTGGATAAGCACTTACAGATAATGGATGGATGGACATATGCTTCAAAGCCTTTTCTAGCCTGTTTACCATGTTACAGACAAGTGTGGGGTGTCACCAAAGAGCAAGCAAAACCAAAACAGAAGCACATGGCTAATAATGTATTAGGGAGCATGGCCAAACACCAGAGGCAGATTGTGACAGTAACATACAATAATAATTTAAAATTCAAACATTTTCCTGATGTCATTCTATGGTAACTTCTGTGGTATTGACATTCTGTAGTAAATAACAAGTGTTATGGTTAATACTACGCAACAGTTACAATCAATTTACTAAAGTGTATGTCATGTTTGAATATTTAATTATAATAATACATTGTTTTTTCCCCTGGGTGCTCAGGTGTCCTTGCACATTCCAAAAACACATGCTGGTAGGTGGATTGGCTACTCAGGGGTCCATAAGTATGAATGTGTGAGTGAATTTGTGTGATGGATTAGTGACTGCTTTGTTCCCAGTGATTCTGGGTAGGCTCCGGACCCACCAAGACCATGAACTGGATGAAAGAGTTACACATTACACAAAAAGGCTCATATCTGTACAGCTAATATTTCCAATAAAATAGCCAGGGGTTCTGAGTATAAGATGGGTGTTTCTCATAAAGTGGCCAGTCAGTTTGAACAGGGATAAGTATGTAAGTGGCCATAGAATGTCCTTGTTTCTTGCAATCAGAGACCGGTAAAGCCAGCTCTTCCCAAAGTTGAGCCATCCCAAAATATTGTGAATCCATGACTTTCTGCAGGAATGGAGCTGACACCCAGCAAAACTGAACATCAGTGAAAGCAGGTATAAGGCATTGTGCACTGACAGAGAGAGAGGAAAACAATGGTACATTTCCTGAGATCCCATCTATCCTTTTTTGGGGGAGGCTGTAATAAATAGACTTTGATGTTTTTGCTGAACAGCACAGCATAGTCCCACAGCAGAAGTCCAGGTATGAGCAGTCAGCAAGTTCAGGAGCTGCAGAATCCTGCTGCTTACTGCAACAACACCTCTGTCTCTCTCTCTCTCTTTCTCTCTCTCTCTCTCTCTCTCTCTCTCTCTCTCTCTCTCTCTCTCTCTCTCTCTCCTTAGCATTACCACATTCCCTGCTCACTTGGCCTATTACAAAGGTATAAAATGAAGTGCTGGTCTAAGCAGCTGAGTACTTGAACATTGTGTGTGTGTGTGTGTGTGTGTGTGTGTGTGTGTGTGTGTGTGTGTGTGTGTGTGTGCATTTGTATCAGTCCTGATTTGATGTACTGAGCTCAGTAGTGGTGGTGAGAGTGTGAAAATAACCCAATAACTTGTCATTGGAGTAGGCCCTAAGGAGTTGTAGATGGGTATACGCATAACAACATAATCAGTGTAAGAGAAGTAACAGTCACTTTGATAAAAAAGTTTTATAGTAAAGCAACACTAGGTAATATAAATACAGCTTCAAAATCATTGTCCTGTAATGGGCAGAATCGAGCATCTTAAGTTGCTACTCTGGGCTCAGCACAGGAGAAAATATATCAAATATTACCTAGTGTTCCTTTAAATACCATATATCTTATAGAAATTAGTGCACAATAAGTTTTAGAACAAATCATATAACTACCCTGCAGTTTAAGGTGTTCAAATGACAGCAGAATTGAGATGGAATGAACAAATGAGTCACAGCCAGACCCAGCTGCAGCAAAAAACTCAACCAGCTAAGTGCACGAAATCCCACGGAGTAAGGCATATGAATTTACCGCCTACAAAAATAGCTCTCCACACAGAAGTGGAGCCAGAATGTAGCCCTCCACAGCAGCCTGGAAGTTTATTCATCCCTCAGAAGTGTCTGCTATCCGCCCTAATGAGCGCGAGTCGAGTGCGCCATAACCACTGGTCACCGTCAGCTGTTTTCTATGGCTGCTTTTCTGAACAATACTATTCCAGATAATGTTTGGGTTTTTTTCGGAGCACTTGGTTTTTATAATCTTACTGTCTCGTCTTTTTCAGGGCTAGTGTAATACCAGTCCTAAATGTCAATTGCCCTCTCATCTTGTGTGTCTCCAACACTCTGTTTATCTGCTTGCGTCTCACTGATCTACTTTCTCTCTCTCTCTCTCTCTCTCTCTCTCTCTCTCTCTCTCTCTCTCTCTCTCTCTCTCTCTCTCTCTCTCTCTCTCTTTACAAGTCGTGTAGGGTTGTAAGCAGCACAGATAGAAACTCCAGTGGGACCTTACATTTCATCTGAGACCTTTATCAAGAAGAACACACTCTCAAACACACACACACACACACACACACACACACACACACACATATATATATATATATATATATATATATATATATATATAGAGAGAGAGAGAGAGAGAGAGAGAGAGAGAAGCTGTCTTTCACATGCTCTATTCCATGTATCTCTTTTTTGCAGCTGGGAGCAGTGATTTGATTCAGTGCTTCAGAGAGATTGGGCTTCCCTTCTGTTCAGGCCGATCGAGCTCTATTCCCTGAGCGCTCTCTCTCTCTCTCTCTCTCTCTCTCTCTCTCTCTCTCTCTCTGTTTGAGAGCCCTTGAGGACTTCGAATTGTGTACAGTACATTTTCTTTCCCCAGCTCATATATCTTTTGATGTCACTTCATTCACAGTCAGACTCAGTGACACACACATACACACACTCAGTAGAGGCTCTTCTTCTGCATAAAGCTTGGATGAAAATAAAGGCCGTAGCATGTTAAGGCTAGCAATGAGAAAACATGTTGCATCATAGTTAACGTGGCTTCTGTACAATATACAGCGCACGCTAGCAGTCATGGGTTAATAGAAGCCATGTCTTATCCCTTTAAGTCCACAAAGAAGGCAGCGTGAACTGTTATGCCACTTGACCATGTGTTTGAGTGCGATAACACGCAGGCACCAGCTACGCTAACCCACTCTGCAGTGATATCTAATACACGTGTTTGTAATTCCAACCTGCCGATTTCTACTAACCAATTCATCTCTCAGGGGTCAGGGGGCAGCTGCTGAGTGTTGGGGTAACACTGCACTTGAACCCAGCTCTGATTGTACAACCTCCATGTCATATTTTGTCCAACTTGATTGGATGGGAGGGGGTGGGGGGTGGGGGAGAACCAGCCGAAAATTAAATTAGCAAATGCCTAATGCAAATGAATCAGGCCTGTCCTAATTCCTCCTGTATGAAGTACGAAAGAGAGCCAGGAAACGTCCCACAGACCCAATATCTCAAAACCTCAGCCCAAAAGAAAGATGCAACACTATAATTTTTTTCAAAATGTGATGAACACACCCCTAAGAACTAGATTAAACGGTTTCATTTCAATTTTTCATGGCTATAAAAGCCAAAAATCTAGCCCATGAAAGGGGGCATGGCCATGTCGCACCTCTCAGTGAAAACAATTTCAATCTTCCATAAGAAAGCAATTAACACGTTATTTCTTTCCCATATTCTCAAAGCCAACCGCTCATAAAGGAGAGGCTCATTACACAGTCGGTGTGAGATAAGAAAGCTCAATTGAGCAGCACTTAAAGAAGTATATTTCATTGAAGATTTTCCATTTTCCAGACCACACAAAACCTTATTGATCTTTTAGGAAATCAATTTGCCTTTGGACATAAAATGGCATCTGGGCTCTCATTTAGGCATTAAAGCAGAGTTTCTGAATAATGCTGAAGCTCACTGAAAATAGGATTTAATAAACTTGGTATGGAATCACAGATGCGCATAATGAAAGCACAGTCCTGAGGAAGAATGTACCGAAATATTAAATTCAGTTTCAAAACTGACTTCCACTGAGCTGATGGAGGTTACATTCACAAGGATGCTTATTTCGATGAGATTGAGTTCATGATGAAAAAACTAGTCTGTTACAAAAGCTATGCTTCATTATTAAAGCTGAACTTTTGACTAAGCACAGTCTATTGTGAGACAGTAGGAGACTGTCTGGGTCTGAGCTATTGTCAGTCAATCTGCATGTGAGCTCAGTATCACCATGGCCAACTTTAAGTGTCAGTTAGATGAACAGAAAGCCTCTTAGCATTGGGCTGAGGAGGAGTGGAACTTTTCCTGGATAGGAGCCCTATCCGAAACCTTTGGTACTTAGAAGTGCACACTGTATGCAAGGTCCTCAGAAACAAACAGTACATTATATATCTTAATGGTTGGCGATACAGGGGTTGGACAATGAAAGTGAAACACCTGGTTTTAGACCACTATAATTTATTAGTATGGTGTAGGGCCTCCTTTTGCGGCCAATACAGCGTCAGTTCGTCTTGGGAGTGACATATACAAGTCCTGCACAGTGGTCAGAGGGATTTGAAGCCATTCTTCTTGCAGGATAGTGGCCAGGTCACTACGTGATGCTGGTGGAGGAAAACGTTTCCTGACTCGCTCCTCCAAAACACCCCAAAGTGGCTCAATAATATTTAGATCTGGTGACTGTGCAGGCCATGGGAGATGTTCAACTTCACTTTCATGTTCATCAAACCAATCTTTCACCAGTCTTGCTGTGTGTATTGGTGCATTGTCGTCCTGATACACGGCACCGCCTTCAGGACACAATGTTTGAACCACTGGATGCAAATGGTCTTACTGGTGCAATGTGCAGTTAATGAAGATTGGCCACCAGGCTGCTCCAATTTAGCCACGAAACCTCCCACACTAAAATTACAGGTGTTTCAGTTTCATTGTCTAACCCCTGTATCTATTCTAATTAGTAAATGCATCTAATTTAAGTGTAGGCCAGAGGCTTATTAAGCTCTGGGCTTCGAAACAGTTGAATTGCACTCTTTAAGAACTGCATTCTAAACCTGGAGAGGATTTTGTGATTCAGAACTAATCATCCCACATTTGTATGTAAACTTGTTAATATGCAGCTAATAATGCAACTAAATAGAATCCAATTCTCATAGAACATCTTCCATCTATTGTAAAGTGTAGAGGCTGTTACTTCAGTGAAGAGGAAAAAAAAACTAACCATTCATAGCTTTTATTTCAGAAAAATGTTGGATGAGCAGGTGGCCACACAATATGGAATTGGTGATTATTAAATTGAGGAGAAAATTGGTTAAAAACTCTTAGAAGAGTTCACGTCGAGCCTTATGTTTTTCACTTCATGCTGTAAAGATGAACAGCAACCAACAGCAGTTTTCACTTACAAGCATTCATATTTGATATGTCAACTGAGGCTCTTGGTTACTTTGGGAAAAAACACCTGACCACAAATATTCATACCGCAGACCACGCTGCATAAACTGAAATCATGAAGTGAAAACATCTCAGCCTACTTATCTATTTCTCTATTGGGCCTAGTGAAGATGTTATAAGATTATAAATATATGTCGTTTCATGATGAAGAGGTCCAATATTATTGGCAGATGCTGTATTTACCTTTAAATTACTTAGAATATTCATATTGTCACTGTCCAAAAACAAACATGTTTTTCTGTTTTGTTGATCTTTGGTTTACTACATCATTCGGACACAGCAGCTGTACCTCACACTGTATGTATAGTTAAGAAGAATGGACCAATAGAAAGGCTCAAAATTACATTAATTGTAATAAAATCTTGTTCCATTGACTTCCACTGAAAGTTAAGAAGGTCTTTCCTTCTCCAGTAAAATTACTATTTTGGAGATATATGTTTTCTTTGGGGCGGCATGGTGGTGCAGCAGGTAGGTGTCGCAGTCACACAGCTCCAGGGACCTGTAGGTTGTTGGTTAGATTCCCGCTCCGGGTGACTGTCTGTGAGGAGTTGGTGTGTTCTCCCTGTGTCTGTGTGGGTTTCCTCCGGGTGCTCAGGTTTCCTCCCACAGTCAAAAAAACACATGTTGGTAGGTGGATTGGCGACTCAAAAGTGAGTGTGTGTGTTGCCCTGTGAAGGACTGGCGCCCCCTACAGGGAGTATTCCTGCCTTGTGCCAGGACCCACCGCAACACTGAACTGGATAAGCAGTTACAGATAATGAATGAATGAATGAATTAATGTTTTCTCATTGTGGCGCAACACATAGTGTGTGAGAATTAACTATTCGAAGCCCTGTGATGAAAGAGTGCACTGTCCAAGATGTGTTCCTACCTCACGCCCAGTGATTCTAGGTATACTCTTGACTCTTGACATGACCCTTAAAAAAATGAAACCATTATAGACATTGAATGAAGGTACATATTCTTGTAATATTCTTACATAAGATTCTACTTTTATTTTGAGAGTGTTGTAAGAGTATTTTAAGATATCCAAGTCATGTCACATTGTCTTCTGGAATGGTTTTAATTTACTGGTGGATACGTATTTAAAAATGAGAAAAAGTATTTTAGTAACACTTTATAATACAGCCCATGTTTTAGATGATTCATTCTGTGTGTGTGTGTGTGTGTGTGTGTGTGTGTGTATAATCAAATTGTAGATTCTAAGTCCCCAGTTTCTTTCTTGTTACAACTTCATCAACTTCATCATCACAATTCTTAGTACATATTTCACAGACAGAAAATTTGCTGACAATTAGTTATGATAGTTGCTTTCTGAACAGACTTTTCCCCTCCACTGAAGCATGTGGACGCCTGACAACCTCACCCCTTCTTAGATGTTAGAGAAGACAAGACGTTTTGCTGTTCTGTGGGCAGCACAGAGCATTAAGTCAGACTCACATGAAGTGGCAGAAATGGCAATGTTGATCCCGGATCCCACTGAAGGGATTTTCCTGGAGTGGGCTGTATTGTTGCATGAGTGTCTTCCCACACAGAGCTGTCGGGGGTCTGATATCAGTAGTTGGGGTAGGGGGATGGGTGGGGGGTGTGGGGGTTGATGTTTCATTTTGCCTTGGAGCTTTATCACTGTCACATCTATCAATCTCACATAGTTTGCTTTGTTCTAGAAATTGGAAAGAAAAAGTCAAATGAGCAACGGCTTTGTAGAACTGCCCATGTGGAGAAGGAGAATGAGTCGGCTTGCTATCAGACATTACCAGTGATGTTCCGTCCTTTACATGATGGTGGAACCATGCTGTGCAACAGATTGGGTTGTTTCTTTATGGACGACAGAGACAGCGACAATTCAGTGCCAATTTAACTGCAAAACAAAGCTGTCTATACCATGAAAGACCAAAGAACATAACACACCAAAGAGCTTTATAAGACGTGACATATAAAATGACATTCCCCCAGATCTTTCTCTTAGAGCTTGGGTTTGAGGGAAATGAAACATATAGGTGGCACACTGTAGTTTAAGGTGAGAATGTGGTATTAAGCTATGGCTTAGAACATTGAAATAACACAACAATACATCATAACATTGAAAATTTAATATAGCTTTAATGACATGGTCCAGTTCTCTAAATTCTTCATTTTTGTGGACACACTCTCACTCAGTATTTGTTCTAAAAGCATTAATTTATTTTTGGTAGCTGCTTTATTCTTTTCAGGGTTGTAGTGGGTCCAGTCTACCCAGTACCTATACAAGAACAGGCAGAAACACACCCCAGTGGGTTTCCTCCTGTAATCTTAAAACACACGTTGATAGGTCAATTGGCTATGCAAAACTGTCCAAAGTTGTCAGTGACTGGGTAAGTGTGGAATATTTCCACAGGCCTGATAGACTGAGTGCCCTGTTCAGCTTGTTTCCCTGCATTACATATAATGATTAAAGGTTAGCTCTGGACCCACTGCTTCCCTGATATGGATAAACAAGTTACAGTAGTGGGCGGCACGGTGGCGCAGCAGGTAGTGTCACAGTCACACAGCTTCAGGGACCTGGAGGTTGTGGGTTTGATTCCCGCTCTGGGTGACTGTCTATGAAGAGTTGGTGTGTTCTCTCCGTGTCCGCGTGGGTTTCCTCCGGGTGCTCTGATTTCCTCCCACAGTCCAAAAACACACGTTGGTAGGTGGATTGGTGACTTCAAAAGTGTCTGTAGGTGTGAATGTGTGTGTGTCTGCGTTGCCCTGTGAAGTACTGGCGCCCCCTCCAGGGTGTATTCCCCGCCTTGCGCCCGTGACCCTGAACTGGATAAGGATTACAGATAATGAATGAAGTTATAGAAGTTATAGATGGAGTAAATCAATGAACAAATGAATGAATTTTTTAAACAAAACAATGCCAGACTTATGCTTTTAACTATTGCAGAAAGACGTTAAAAGCATTAAAATTTGTATAGTTAGCATTAAATTAGTTCACAGCATAATCCTTCTTTGCAGCAGTATGGGATCTTAGGTCATCAGAGAGAAAAGGAAACTGTCAAAAATCAGGCATATTCCCAGCATCTGCCTCCCCAGTTCATAGCACTGTAAAAATCTCCCACCCACATTTTGTTTTGGCAGCGATCTATGTCTGCCACTTCATAATTCATCAATGGGCTTTTTCACATTTCATACATAATGCAGTTTTACTCAACTGCTGGGTCGCGTTTCTATTACTCCCCACTTCCACAGTGTGCTCAGAGCAAACGTGAGGCTCTAGTAGCACTCTGCTTTCTCTATTAGTGATTCTGTGAATGCTCTCTATTTCCCAGTTGTTCATTTGCCAGATGAAACCAATTGAACAGGGTTACACTCCTCTTTCAGCTTTCATCATGACTCTCATTCCCCCTTGTTGCACTCCGGCTGCCCATCTCTGATTTTATAAAGTACTCCCTCCTAATCTCTATCTGACACACCTTCCCTCTACTCAGAAAATAACAGGAAAAAACCACTCATTATAGAAATCAATGCACAGCTGATTCATTTAAACAGACATCAAAATGATATTACCAAAGCATTACTTTCTTTATGAAATCAGACACTTTAAGGTGCCCTCGCTGCAGAAACAGATGTTCAACCCGTGTAAGACTGCGCACTCTCCGAAGGGGAGTATTCATAAACAGAATGGAATGTCCACAACATCACTGTTACGTTACCAGAGAGTCAAGATAAAAGAGAGAGAATCAAAGAAGCTTTATTAATCATTTCAAGCATTAAATAAAAAACACACAGTGAAATGAGACAACTTTCCCCTAGGACCACAGAGCACAGTGTTAGAGGACAGTAAGATCACACATACAGTAAAACTACTATACTGAATTTTCAAGGTTGAGCATACATATCCTTGCAAATAGCAGTTCCAACCACTTAAAATAAACGTGAGTCATGATTGGATCAATTTAATTAGGTTTGATTACTCACAGTAGTAAGTAACTAAACAATGTGCAGTTCGGCACCAGTAGCCCGTACAGTGGCTCCAGCACAGGGGGATACTAATCGCTCTACCAATGGAGAACACCATTCATGTGGTTCTCCCTTCTCTGAGGGGACAATGTGCAGCCCAAGAAAGAGGGAGGAAAAAATGATGGGAAAGGCAGTCTGCAAAATGTCTCCTCATACACCACATTCCAGTGGTTCCTCCCCCAGCTCTGCCAGAATTGCACACAGCCAGCTTCCAAGGGCCAAGAAATCGGTGGCTCTTCTGCACCAGTAGCTCAGATCCATGTACCTGTTATTGAGGAAAATGTAGGAGGCAGAGTAGATCGGCTGTGGCAGGCAAAGTGCACCATATATTGGTATCAAAGTGGCCCCTGCTTCTTAACTGTTCACTATTAACTCTTAGCTGTTTTATATATATATATATATATATATATATATATATATATATATATATATATATAAATACCTAACTGCAGTGATCAAATCTGGGCCTTAAGCACATACAGGGGTTAGACAATGAAACTGAAACACCTGTCATTTTAGTGTGGGAGGTTTCAAGGCTAAATTGGAGCAGCCTGGTGTCCAATCTTCATTAATTGCACATTGCACCAGTAAGACCATATGCATCCAATGGTTCAAACATTGTATCCTGAAGGCGGTGCCGTGTATCAGGACGACAATGCACCCATACACACAGCAAGACTGGTGAAAGATTGGTTTGATGAACATGAAAGTGAAGTTGAACATCTCCCATGGCCTGCACAGTCACCAGATCTAAATATTATTGAACCACTTTGGGGTGTTTTGGAGGAGTGAGTCAGGAAACGTTTTCCTCCACCAGCATCACGTAGTGACCTGGCCACTATCCTGCAAGAAGAATGTCTTAAAATCCCTCTGACCACTGTGCAGGACTTATATATGTCATTCCCAACACGAACTGATGCTGTATTGGCTGCAAAAGGAGGCCCTACACCATACTAATAAGTTTCAGTTTCATTGTCCAACCCCTGTAAGTTTCAAGTACAGCTTGGCATAAAGAGGATGTCTTAAACTTTAGGGAAACGCTGTTCTCTCTGGTTAGTTTATGTTCAGGATCTCTGTGCCTTTTAAGGTGGAACGGTATGTTTGAGAAGAAAAAGGCTTGTTTGTACTTGGCTGAACTTGTCTGTAAGTTTAAATTCACTTTTTGAATTACCATAAAATCTCATTTGTAACTTGAATATTTAGTTTTGAAGCACTTTCAATAATGTAGTTAGCCATCTCCAAAATCTGGAGACATTTCGACCGTAAGGGATCCAAAACAGCAAAAAAAAAGTCAATATTACGCATCTATGGAGCATGAATAGACAAATATGCTCATCTCGGTTCATGATTTTGAACATTTGGAGTTCTCACCATTGTCTAAAACAACAACAGATGCCTTTTCTCTCCCACAAGCAGAGAGAGAGAGCCTAGCATACCAGGCTGAGAAATATTAGGTCAGGCTACACCACACAAACAGACTGAAGAGCTAGCAAATAGTAAGGAAACATCTGAATTTTATAAAAAGTGATTTTGATAACAAACGTGAATGTCACATTTAAACCACTATTTTTCAAGTCCAATGGCTGTTGAGACTCTTTGTCCCTGGCTCCCAGATAGTGGATTTCACCTGACCTTTACTGTCCAAACAGCTGTCCCTCACTGTCTTCAAATACAGGCTGAAGATATATCACTTTGTGCAGTGTTTAAATGTCCACTAATCCTGCTTTTAGTGAAACACTCAATGCTGAGTTTCAATTTCAATTCAATTTTTTTTCTCTCTCCTTTTAGGTATCAGCACTGACTCCTGCATCTAGATGTAGTTAGTCAAATCCTCCTATCTGTATGGGAGAGTATGTATTCACTGAACAAGATGACAATTTTGTAAGTCACTGTGGGTAACAGTGTCTACTAAATGGCATAAATATAAATGCAAATGTAAACGAAACTCTTGTCTGTTGTAATCAACAATATGCTCTAGATGCAGCGGGGAAAGGGCTGGAAAATGCGGGAATATTCCTTTGATTGAGACTTGCACTCTACGAACACACACACACACACACACACACACACACACACACACATACACACACACACATATCAGTCAGCAAGCACTGGATGATGAGTAAAATATGCAAAAGGCCTCATTTGAGAAGGGAACAATGTCCCTCCCACACAATAAGCCTTCTTGAGTACTCTCTCACTGGCAAGGGGTGATTAGTGATTAGTTTGGTGCTTTTTCGGTTTCAAAATTCCCATACCTTCCTACAGTTCCCCTTCAATTACTGAGAAAGTCAAGGAGACCCAAATTTCGAAATGCACTCCAGAACCAAACGATGGAACAAGAGAGAGGTGAAGTGTTGGTGTCTTGTATGTAAGAGATGATGAAGTGGGGTTGAAGTGAGGGGGAAGCCTTTCATCTTTCAGTACAAAAGTTGCTCCAGTTTTTTGGCTTTGCTGAAGAGTCTTTTTCTGTGAAAAGTTAGGACAACTTCACCATAGAATGTCTAGCAGCTGAACATTTAGTCAGAGAAAAGCCATCATGTGCTTGCCTCCAGCAGGAGAAGAGCCAGACAGCCAACGCTTCGGGCAGTGGTCTGCTTCTGTTTATAAAATCTATTAATTTGGCCAAAACAAAGAGGACAAAAATACCACCCCATGGCAAACTGTCATTTGAAAGGAAAGTTTGTAATTGTGGTGAAGATTGATCTTCCACATGTGGCAGCTGAAACTAGTTCTAAGATGGAACTTGGCAAGGAAGACAGCCTTCTAGCTATTTTCAATAGATTCTAATATGGAAAGCTGTTAAAATCATGGCTGTTCTGGCCTTCCATTCACAACAAAATGGCATTTTGGGGCTGCAAAGCGTTGACTTTTGGCATGTGATTGCTGCTCTTGGAAACAGTGTAAAATGACTTGTTCTGACAAGACTTAGGTCAGATTTCCTGTGGCTTTTGTGTTGTTATGTTTCAAAGCAGTTTCACTTCCTTTTCTGTGCAATGAAAGCAGTGTGAAACTTGGTCATGTCACTTAGCTTAGCCATTGTTGTTAAAAGGCACAAAACTAACCCACAAAATAAGCTTCCCTTCTAAAGTAGTGTGAACACTCAACATGAAACATATGCATTTTTATTGTCAATATTTAAAAAAAAGGTATATCTTTTAAAGCCATTTATGGGTTAGATCCCCAGTGATGTCACATTTCATTTAAAACTCCAGAAAAGCATGATTGACCTCTTTTTCTATGAATGAACAGGATGGATGTAATTGAATTAGCACGAAGCATTCTCCTCTAAGCATGCTGAAGTGTACAAGGTATCTGCAACAATTACAATTAGAAAACATTTAAAGGCTTATGTGTTGTGAAGAGCAAATACAGGGTGAGTCAAAAGTTGCAGGACTCCATTTTATCTGAACACCCCAGCAAGTAATGGAACAGAACAGATCTTGAAGCGGCCATATTGGATCAAGGGCATGTTTTTCCAATGGGAAGGTGGTCATGTAGCATATCAAATAAATAAATGGGTGTCCTGCGATTTTTGAAAACAATGTAAAATACATGCAGACAGTTGTGTATGTTGTGTATAGCAAACATTTCAAAAGGAAAGGATGCTAATATACTGTGAAAATAAACATTGAATATATCTATATTAGTGAAGACAAGACTTAAAACTTTCAGACTCCTCATTTTCAGATGGGAGTTAGTTCCAGATATAGAAACTGGCAAACATTTGCAAAGTGAGCTGAATCTGCAGTGAAAGGTCAGCACTAGCCGATAAATCCTGGACATCCCCAGAGTTCATGTTCACCTCGGTGCCTCCACAGAGGACAGCATCATTATAAAGACAAGTGTCTGTCTATCTGTAGTCTCTCCACAGGCTCACAAATTGTGTCTGAGCATTGGCGACTTTTTGTGTGCATGTGATTTTTTTTTTTCTTTTTCCAGTAGGCACATGATGTTTTTCACCATTTGAAACGCCACAGGTAGAAACCAACAGGTGGAAACTCAGGGGCAATGTCTCTGCAGAGGATTTTAAAAGTCAAGTTTTTCTGGCTGTGGGAGGAAAAGGATTGCGACACAGTGAAAAACAAGTAATGATCCAGAAACAGTAGCGGCAACATTGGAGCCCTGGAGCACTAGAGTGGGCGATAACAGAAGAATATACATAGAGTTGTTTTACTATGGAGAAATACCACTTATCAGTGTCTGGCATTAAGACATAGAGTATAATACACCAGCCTGAATAAAGCTTTTAGATTTGGAATAAGTCAATCTAGTACTAACTGTTTCGTCTGTATCAGGGTTGTGGTTGTTCAAAGCCTACCTGGAATTATTGGGCACAAGCCAAGGACCACACCCTGGACAGGGCACCAGTCAATTTCAGGGTAACACCCACCCACCCAGTCAATCACACACTCATATTACTGGGTCATCATACACAGCCAATGCACTTACTAACGAGTTTTTGGACTTGGGGGAGGAAAGCAGAGCTTCCCAGGGAAACGCACACCGACACAGAAAGAACACACCAAAGTTTAAGTTGAACCTAGGACCCCAGCTCTCATTAATCACGTGATGAATAAAACAAACTCACCTGATATTCTCTAAGTGAGTCTGGTATTGTTCTGACAGTAGCAAGGAACAGCCTCTACAGTTTAGATGAGGTCAATGTGTATAAATACAACATATTCACAGTTAAAATCAGCACACACTGCAAGGAAGCAGAGAGAAAAGTTGTGTAGTTATTTTAAGCTTTTTTACATGCTGGTTGTACCTTCCCACCGGAGGATGGCATCCTAGTAACACCATAAATCTGTTCCAGAATCTTTTGTTTACATCTATATAGCATTTCTAGTCAAAAACTGAACTGTAGACACCAGTGGATAACGGAATGTTCTTCTTCTGGCAGAAAGCCCTTCTGCTTTTCTCCACTGAGCTGTACTTGTTGAAAGGCCTCAGCTCTACTTTATGAGTTGCTGTTTCAACACAAAAGGAAATCTAAGCCATTCATTCAGGAGGAATATAGCGAAATACTGTTACACAAATGTATATTGTATGAGGACTCACATTTGCTTCCCCAGAGAGGTATAGAGCACACAAGCAAAATTGGTATGATTCTTTAAAGCAAGAACTTCTTCTACAAAGTTTTTTTTTTTTTTTTTTGCCACTAGGCTATTAGCCACAATATAGAGGGGTGTTGCATTATTGAAACAGCGCCTTGTATCAGCCCCTAAATTGAGACTGGGTCCTTGTCAGCAAAAATGACATGCATGCTTCAAAGTTCTATGAATTCATTTCTTGGTCTGAGTTCCCATTACAACAGTTATTAAGGCCTAAATGAAAAGGGGAAAAATGGGGAAAGTGTTACTGTCTAATATAAGCTGGGACTTTCTCTCCTTCTTTCTTTCACACACACACACACACACACACACACTCTACACATGCACACAATCTGGGCTCTCACCTTTTCTCAACAGTGTTTCCCCAGAGACCTGATGCTAATTGAGTTCCAGCAAGATAAGCCTGAGTCAGAGGGATCTTGAAGAGGGAGGCGCTTTCACACTTCATCTTCTATTCCGACAATGCATTCCCTCCAGTCAGCATATTTACAGGTCTAGTGTCAAAAACAGATTGCATGAATGACTATCAGTGAGACAGAGAGAGAGGGAGTGAGAGGGGAAGGGTGAGAAAATCTGGAGTAATTAATGATGCACTTGACTGAGATGAGGTCTGAGTTAAGAGTCAGCTATGCACTAGTCAACATTCTTACTCTGATGGTGCTTTTCCACTGCGTGGGTCCGGCTCAACTTGACTTGTCTTGACTCTGCCTGCTTAAAGCATGTCGCTTTTCCACTAGCACAGCTGCTCCACGAAATGGAGCCTGTGATGCCACAAAACCCCATCTCTAACGGGAATCACTGGCTTTGAAAACCACAACAAGGATGGCAGTAAATTTAGGCGCTGTGTGTGTTGTTTTATATTTTTTTAACTGAACACGGCTCCGCGCCCCAGTTCTCACAGATCAGTTTTCCTTGTTGCATGTTCGGCTTTTGCAATCGGCTCAAGGAGAATATAAGCCTCTTCAAAACTCCTTGATGTAATGTTATGAGCTGCCATGGTCCGATAAAAATATACGTGAAGGTTGCTGTAAATTTAGAGATTTTACAAGCAGCAAGTATTTGCTGGATTTAAATGAGCTCTGCATTTCGTGGTGGTTGACTGTGCTGCCTCCCACTGTGAGCAGAGATATGGACCATCCTACCCACCTGAAGTGGTGAAATGAGTTTTTTAATAATCCTATAGCTGGATATCTCCAGGGATCACACAAGTGATCTCCCGATGGTTATTGCCATCACTGGCCACTTAAGAGCTCCTGAATAAGTCTGTTGGCTTTACACTTGTCTTTAACACTTTAGAAAAACATCACAGCTGCTCCCCTTACTGAGAAGCTGAGGAAATGTCCACTACCATCAAATAAATGGTTCAGTGTGATGTGCTGGTACGAGGAGATTAGGCACAGCAGTGCAGCTAGTGTTGGAAACATTGTATCAATTTACTGCTCACTAGACACACATACTTTTTTAGTGTCACTGCAGCTCTGAGAATCATCCACCACCCATATTTTACCTGCTCTTTGGTGGAACTTTTTGGGCTCTGACCAGTGAAGAACAGGTTGAAAGATGGACACCAGTCTGTAACTGTAGAACAATTAATGTGCACCCACTGGGTCCCTATGCTCAGTCTAACGCATAGTCTGGAAAGGTATAAAGCCCTCAGATCTGGTGTGCCCAGTGATTTCAGGTAGGTTCCGGACACACCGCCTGAATTGGAAAAGCGGTTACAGATAATGAATGAATGGAGTGGTTTAGGGATTAAACAAGTGTGAGGGTACAGAGATACATACGGAGCCCCTAAGGTGACATGGTGTTTTTTAGTCATGGCCACTATATAGTATTTTCAGGCCAGAAAATAATATATTGAGGCCACAAAATAATATTTTGAGGCTATGAAATAATATATTGAAGTTTGGACCAAGGGACTTGCATTTGAAACAAACATACAAGTTTGATTGGAATAGCAGCTGAACAACCATACAACTAACCTATGAGATTAAGTCTAATACTGGGTTGCAGTTGGTTAACATTAATGCACACTGCCTTGAGGTTCATGGACGACATGGAAAAGCTGAGTGAATTAGAGAACTTTCTCCAGGAGAGATATATGGAGGAGAATCAAATAGCAAAAATATTTTTGTACAAGTTTTGTCAGGATTCGCAGTAATTTCATGGCCTCAATTTACTATTTTGTGGCCTCAATATATTATTTTGTGGCCTCAAAATACTATATTCTGGCTTCAAAATACTATATTGTGGCCTCAAAATACTATATTGTGGACTAAATATATTATTTCGTGGCCTCAAAATACTATAAATAGTATTTATAATATAATAATAAATATATAGTAATAATACATATATTATTTTGTGGCCTAAATACATTATTTCGTGGCTTTAAAATACTATATTGTGGCCTAAATATATTATTTTGTGGCCTCAAAATACTATATTGTGGCCTAAATATATACTTTTGTGGCCTCAAAATACTATATTCATGCTTCAAAATACTATATTGTGGCCTAAATATATTATTTAGTGGCTTCAAAATACTATATAGTGGGCTCCATAGATATATTTTCTTAGGGGCTCCATATTATTTTGACATCTTTGAGCATCTCTGAGCCGGTTAATTATTTAATATTTTCTCTAACAATTCCAGAGATTAAGAAAAGTTAAATGAAAAAAACAGAACCAACTTCATTTACCTCATCACCAGCATGAACTCGAACAACTAGAACACACCAGTAATTTTTTTTCATATAGGTCAGAAAACACATGTAACATTTTTAGTTAATTAATGATTAATTAAAATAATAATTATTATTAATTAATAATAATAATAATAATAATTAGATAATATTTTATAAAATCACATTCTATAACTTTATTTAATATTTACATGACACACACAAACACACACACACAAACATATATATATATATATATATATATATATATATATATATATATATATATATATTTACATGACAATATCCCAACCTAATTTTATACCTTAGATTTCAACAAGCTGATTTTTAAACTCTCTTTTTATCAGAGAAAGTAACAAAAATTATAAAGTAAAGTGTAATTCACCTAATATAACAAATAACTTTCCAGACCCTGAATAAAATACCTCATGCTCCACAGAATAGGTCTACCACATGGAAGCAGCCAGGTTTGAAATAAGTCTGTCAAGAATCTGTGAAAACGTATTGTGGGACACTCCCTTCTGATTGGCTTTCCAATATTCCTCTGCATGTACAAAAAAAAACAAAAAAAACACTCAAGGCTAAATCGCTACATGTAATTTCAGTAGGCTGAGCATGAAAACATTTATGTTGACTAGACTAATGCAAATATGTTTCTTTCTGTGACAACGCAAAAGCAATAGATTCTATATGAGCAGAGCTCACAGCTTCCCTTCAGTAAAAAAAAAAAAAAAAAAAAAAAAAAATAACGGGATGAATGATACATTACTAAACTTTAACAGTGCTTTTATTCTGTATCAAACACTTTAATTAGAAAGAAGGAACCATGAAGAAAGTCAGTTTTCCGTGGTATCAGTGTTTCACAGGAAGGCTTCTGTAACTATCAGCTGTTGCCTGAAAATGAGAGAATAAACAGCAAATAGCCATTTATTATTGCATTTGCTTCTATTGCTTTGGGGGAATTTAACGGTACATTAACTTTATAGAGCTGCATCATAGTTCAAAATCATTAAATGCTCGTATATAATTACGCTATCGATTTTTAATGGCTGTGTTTTATTTTTAACTAGCGCCTGCATCCATGGGCGGAGTTACACAACAGATTGGCAGACTTTGCACTTGGACAATGTGATTGGTTTTAATGAGCCTCATTTGTGACCTTAATGCACTGGCCAACAGCCACAATAATATATTTCCACTTCATAATATGGGACCTGAAAGAGGGATGAGAATGTCCCACAGCTTACAAACAAAAGCGGCTAATCGTGAGCATAAGTGATGGCAGCTAAATCAAGTAGGACAGTTCAAAACTATTCTGAGACCTGTGCATGCAATTTAGTGTAAATAATGTTTATTTATAACAAATAAAATAAAGTTAAAAATATGACTGATCTGAAATTGAGCTTTTCTGCAATTTAAACTCTGTGTCATAAAATCACATCCATCACTTGCTTGATTTGATATGCACTGCTTTTCAAAACATTTGTTTCCTTTGGAATGACTGAATTTAGCTACTTTAAGGTATCCCCATTGTGGACACTGGTGTTAGGTTTCTCCAAAAAAGCACAAAATTTGGGGATGTTCTGAAACAGCTGCATATGAGCTTAATCAAGGCCTCTACCAGAATTCTTTGGAGTGATGGAGATCCATCTAGTTCCTTTGGTATGTGTTTTAAGTGGCTTTATTTCTTTCAGCTAATTATACATCATCACATGTCTGTGGAAATTCAACAATATCTGGAATAAAGCCTTTCCAGAGGAGTAGAAACTCTTACTCAATCCAAAAAGAAAAACTCTACATTAATATCTTTGATTTCAGAGGAAGGTTGGAAGTACCATGACCCTGAACAGGATAACGGTTACAGACAATGAATGAATGAATGAAGGTTGGAAGTGCAGGTGTTGGTAACAGTTTGGAATGTCTTTTTCATTTTTGGCACAGAATCTGATGTCCATTTTCCCAAAAAATCTAAAGGATGTTTCCATTGTCTTACGGTCCATTTCAGAAGACTTTGGGTCCAAAGACTTCTCTGGCTATGAAAAAAGTGAATGACAGTGATTTTGCAAATACTCCAGAGTCCATGTGGCTATGTCCATCAGTGTAGCATGTTGGTTTCTCAGACAGGCTATTGACTTAAAACTCATGCATATTCACCAGTGGTTTCCATCCTTGGTCTATTTCTCCTGACTCCCTAAATATTTTCATGATACCATGAACTGTAGATTATGAAATACATTATTTGCAATCTCACTGCAAATGTTTTATTTGTCCCTTCATTCACACTAAAGTTATTAGGAGTGAGTGTAGACTGTAAACTGTTTCATCTCTCAAAACTTGAATGAGATGCAATCTAGATCAGCCAATCAGATCTTAAATAAAAATAAAAGAGGCCTTTAGTGTGCACCAGTCTTAACCATCACAATTTTATAAAGAGTTCCAAGAGTTGTTTGAAAAATCACTGCTATCATTCATTATCTGTAAGCGCTTATCCAGTTCAGGGTCTCCGTGTGTCCAGAGCCTACTTGGAATCATTGGGCGCAAGGCAGGAATACACCCTAGAGGGGGCGCCAGTCATTCACAGGGCCACACACACACACACACTTTTGAGTCAATCCACCTACCAACATGTGTTTTTGGACTGTGGGAGGAAACCGGAGCAGGAAACCCACGCGGACACGGGGAGAACACACCAACTCCTCACAGACAGTCACCCGGAGCGGGAATCGAACCCACAACCTCCAAGAGCTGTGTGACTGCGACACTACCTGCTGCACCACCGTGCTGCTCCGCTGCTATCGTGTTCCATGGTCAACAACATTCCAAACCAGATCTGCTTTTGTTCTGGGTTAATTTTTCTACACAATGTCACTGCTCAGATTACCTGCATATTAAGGACTTCAATAGGAATAATACTAAATGCTACAAGCTGCAGCTAACACTCATGTGCTCTGAAATTACATCACAATGAAATTAAATCTACTTTTAAAGTTCATCACTGTTATAAGCCACTAGCACCATCACAAACTGGAGTCTAACAATGAAAAAACCTTTTCACAAATAACAAAGCTGGTGCTTGTAGGGTGGGGAGGTTTGCAATCAGATGATATCAGTGTCAGTATGTATACTTTAACTTCTTAATGATCTTTCATTTCAGGGCATTCAGTGACATCTGAAGAAACATTGTTTACAGGACAAAATGTGCCTTATTTGGAACTGAAAAATCTATTTTCTTATCTATAGAAAAAGTCAGAACCTGAAGCCCATATAATTTTAACCGATGTCACAAGAAGCCAATCTCTCAAGGCACGGACTCATGGCCCATATTCTCTTCTCCATGGT
Source organism: Hoplias malabaricus (assembly GCF_029633855.1). Lineage (NCBI taxonomy): Eukaryota > Metazoa > Chordata > Actinopteri > Characiformes > Erythrinidae > Hoplias > Hoplias malabaricus. The sequence continues at coordinate 19,870,678 of NC_089820.1, forward strand.
TACTCCTAATTATTTTGTTTTATAACTTGAAACAGGGGTGGCACAGTGGTGCAGGAGGTAGTGTCGCAGTCACACAGCTCCAGGGACCTGGAGGTTGTGGGTTCGATTCCCACTCCGGGTGACTGTCTGTGAGTCCACATGGGTTTCCTCCGGGTGCTCTGGTTTCCTCCCACAGTCCAAAAACACATGTTGATTGGTGACTCAGAAGTGTCTGTAGGTGTGTGTGTGTGTAGGTGTGCCCTGTGAATGACTGGTGCCCCCTCCAGGGTGTATTCCTGCCTTGCGCCCAATGATTCCAGGTAGGCTCTGGACCCACTGCGACCCTTAACTGGATAAGGGTTACAGATAATGAATGAATGAATAACTTGAAACAGTGTTGAATTCTCTAAAATAAAACCAGAAATCAATATTACTGCATAAATTGCCATTGAAACAGTTGATGTTGTGAGTGTTTTTTCAATGTTGATTACATTTTGAGTAGTTTAATCCACATTGAATAGATAGACATCATTTGAACATAGCAGGTGTCCTTCACATTACATAATAAAATCATGATGAATGGACCAATAGAAACGTTCCAAAATTGATTTGGAAGTCTTTATACATTGACTGTGATTTATGTTCAAGGATGTTTCCGCTACTCCTTTAAAATGACTATTTTTGATATACATGTTTTCATTCAAAAACACACATTGGTAGGTGGACTGACTATTCAAAAGTGTCCCTAGGGGTTAGTGTGTCTTTTTTTATTTTAATGTATTTAACGTTACACTTATATAGCGCTTTTCTAGAAACCAATCAACATAGCATTGAATCCACACACACACTGGTGAGAAGCGGCAGCCAAACGCTCACAGCGTACTCTCGAACAGGAACGACCGTCCACCTGGATGACTGCATCGAACACTAGGTTCTCACTCAGGATAGAGCGCCAATCCACATCTGGGCACACACACATTCACTCACATATACAGACATTCATTCATACACACACTCATTCACTCACACCAGGTCAGTTATTAGAGAAGCCAATAAACGTAATCTCCATGTTTTTGGACTGTGGGACGAAACTGGAGGCCCCAGAGGAATCCCACGCAGACATGGGGAGAACGTGGAAACTCCACCCAGTTTAGGAGGAGGCACCAGGCCTTCGCAGGGTGCCTCCTCCTAAACTGGGTGGAGTTTCAAGAGTGTGTTCCCACCTTGTGGCCAAAGATTCCGGGTAGATTACGGGCCCACCGCAACCCTGAACTATCCAAGCGGTTACAGACAATGAAGGAATGAGTTTTTTTCATTGTACAGTGAGGATATATTAAGGAGGCTGGAAAATGGTCATCATGTGAAAATTTACTGGGTTTGTTTTTGTTATATAACTCACAAAAACATAAGTGGACCACAGTGCAGGAGCAGGCCCACTTGAAAACATGAAATTTCACAGACATACTTCTTTTCCTAAGACTTCATGCAAGGATAAACAATAATAATTTGTCAGCCATAACAATGACATGATATGTTTTGGTAATCCATACTAAAGTCCTGCTCAGTAGACAGCTACCGAAATGAGGCAGTGCTCATGTACTTTTCATGGGTTGTTGCTGCAGTGTTGCAGTTCTGTCGACTTCCAGAAAAGAGGGCCATGGAGCCTAATTGGTCTTTACGTACCAGGAGACGAGCAGAAATCTGGGATGTTTGTGTCCCCTCGGAAAAGTCTGGGACAGGAGACTATATAATTGGGGCAATTTTGTCTCCATAACTGGTTTGGCATTCTCTTCCCCAACCTCTGTTCTTTGAAGTTACTCGCATGATCGTGGCTTGTGAGAAGGAAATTACGCTCCAGTCATTTTCTCCGCATGGGTTTTCTGGAGCAGGGACGAGAATGATGTTATTTCCAAATGAAGTGTTCTTCAGGAAAAGAAATATGAGGCCAATTTCCTACACTAAAGTAATGAAAGGCAGATCCAGGAAAGGCCTAATAGAAAACAGAAAACACAATCAAATGTAATCCAGGTGGAGGAGAAATTCTGGGAGTGATTCTATACTCTGATCAGCAGCTGGGAGAGAACTACATTCTCAGTGTACATTCTCAGTTTTAATCTCAGAACAGCCTTCAGTGCTGGGACAGCAGCAGAGAACAAGTGCCTCTCTGAGAAAGTACATTTACCTTTTAAATTGAGATTTTAATTGTGTTTTCAGCTTCAGACAGAAGAATGACATACTATTCCCATTTGAAATCAGGAATATTTCAAATTTGAAAAGCTTCCCTTTTCGTTTCTTCCTTTAAAACTTTTACAATGATTTCATCTATCGTTTGTACCTTTAGCACTTTTCTTTGGTTATCTTTCACTTTGGGTTATGAATGAGTATATTTTTAAACAAAAGAGCAAATAAAAAATGTGTTTTTACACTTTTGAAAATAGATATAAGTGGCCAAAATAATGAGTCACTTTTGAAAAAAATACCATTACATTAAAATGACATCCTTACTCATTGTCCATTTTATCAGCTAAACTTAATTGATAAGTACACTTTGTAGATCTATTAGTCTATCTTATGCTCTGCATAACCTGTCAGACCCCTGGAGGTGTGTTAGCATGTGCTGAACTGATACAAGTGGATCAGACACAGCAGTGCTGCTGGAATTTTTAAACTTTGCTCTTTATTAAACAAAAATCTTGTTGGTCCTGCTTGCAGATGTGAAGTTGGAGAGAGCAGCCCATCAGTTTCTACAAGTACATTGTCTTATAGTGCTTCATCAGTGGTCACAGGACAATGCCTGCTGGATGCTATTGGCTGTAAAATTTCAGATGGTGTATTTTTCTTAGTACCCCAGTAACACTGTTGTGTTCAGAGTTCAGAATTGCCCTGCAAATTTTAAAAAATTCCCAATCCCAATACATCTAATCCAACCTATCAGGTAGCTCTCAAATCTTTATGAAGCTGTGATCAGATATGTTGATATAACTACCTCATTAGCAAATTCTGGGTGTTTAAAATTGTTTAAAAATGACGTTTAAGTTAAACAAGTAATACATGAGGATGTTAGCCATACTAAAAAATGTAAAGGTCCTAACGGTTTTTCTAAGGACTAATTATACAGTTTGAAAGAACACTGGCCCTTTCCTCAAGGACCACACAAGACCTCTCCTATTTTTCAATTTCAGGTCTACTTCTGCATGTATTTTTCATACTGCCATCCCATTATGTGGTCACACTTCATTTGCATGAGGAATATGTGGGCCATAAGCCATATTGAAGTAGGGCCAGCACATATAGGAGGGCTGTTTCCTGTCAGTTGCCACTATTGAAGAAGCAGTGTCTTACCTGCCGACCCAAACAACATTCAGCCATAGCAGCCTAAGCAGACTACAAAAGAGCTTGATCCATAGTCTGTTTTACAAGCCCTTAAAGACTGGACATTTACCTTTTTGTCAGCTTTTTTATGACCCATATGTTCTTGTCCTTTTACAACTGGACCAAATACCTTGTTACCCCAACTATAGACAGCCAGGACATAAACAGGCAAAAGGCTATACCCAACATGGCAGGCCTTTACTTTCCAAATATTACCCTGCCACTTTCATCGCCTCCCTCCTGCTGCTTTGTTCTTGGATATTTATAGCTTCTGGCAGCGGAAGGTTAATTGAACCGAAATGGGTTGCTTGCTGGAATTCGACAGCAGAGCCAAAGCGCATGCAGAGGGGAAACAATACCCATCTGAAAGGCTTTCAGACTTGCAACCACTGGACTACTGATACGTGATCTGAATTTAAATTGACATGCCCATTTGAACAGTATGTGTGGTAACGTTATCTTGTTATGGAATGTCTTGTTTCATTTACATTACACACAAACTCAGCTGGAGATGTCAGAGACATGAATGTGTTAAATGCATCAAAAACCTGCTACTAATGTTAGTATGGCTTTCAGCCATAGGCACACTGACTAAAAGCTTCCAATAATATAATTTCTGTAGAAACACAATGATCCACAACCTCCAAAATTACGCATTAAAAACCCCATTCCTTGTAAAAGCAGGCTTCATTTATAGGGGGGGGGGGGACACTTATCGAGACAACGGGATCTATGTGTTCGAACCACTTAAACAGGCTGTGGTTAACTGGTTAACTTGATGGATTGTGAAGGAAGGAAGTGAGAAAATACTGTATGTAATTTGTCATTTTATTTACAAATAACATTAGGAGAACCACATCTGAAGAAGTGATAACAGACGTTCTGGGTGAGGATTCACAGCAACCTGCAACACACAACAGAAGCAACAGAATATTATTAGTATAAACAAAATAAAACACACAACATTATGTCACATATACTATGTAATAAACATCAATAACATTAAGCTGAAACATGTTTTCCCAGCTCTAATGAATATTACAAAAACATCTTTAGAAAATAATATTCGTGGTAATGTTATCTTATCTTATGTGCTCACACACATCAAATTCCCGTAGAGGTGTATTACCCAAAACACTGGCACTGGGGGCACATTGCCCTGCACATTAGAGTATATCAAATAAACAGTTCATTAACAAACTTGTACTGGCTGTGTTTTAAAGCTGTAGAATTATTGTCACTGTATTGTGCTAGCTTATTTTTAACCCAAAATTCACCTGTTTCTCTGCATACTTTATCCCCATTTCACCCAGGTCTTCAGTGATCCAGACCATAACTGGACCACCACAACAATCTCAATATGACACTGACAAGGTGGTGGTATGTTAGTGTGCGCACTGGTGTGAGTGGATCAGACACATCAGTGCAGCTGGAGCTTTTAAAGCCCTCAGTGTCACTGTTGGACTGAGAATAGACCACAATATATCCAGCCAAAAGCTTTCTGTGTCTAATGATAAAGAACTAGAGGAAAATCAACACAAGTTGTGACAACATTCTCTCTGAATTTACATCAAAACCAACGAGGGGTGTCTAACAGACAGGGTAGTGAGTGAAGAGTGTTTAAACACTACACACTAACATACCACATCAGTGTAAATGCGGAGAAACAGGTGGACTACAGTCTGTAATTGTATAACTACAAAGCGCTCCTGTACAGTCAGTGGAGCTGATAAAAAGGACAATGTGTGTGGACACACAAAGGTAGGAGTTAATAAATAATCCAGTGATCAAAGCAATGGTTGTGTGTTGTTAAGCCCCTTTTAATGAAGCCACCCCAAATATATAAATACATTTACCAAGACAGACTGGTAACAGCTTCACTTCTTCAGGAGCTGATGTCTGACAACAATGAAGGGCAAAGCAAAACCACTGCCGAAAAACACCACCATCATACCCAGTAGCCTCCACTTGTTTTCTACTGAGAATGGCAGATTCTGAAAGAGAGAAAAATCACAGTGAGTTACGAACATACATATAATCCAAACCTAAAAACGTAATATTTCAATTTCACAAGCATCTTCGACAGCATTTAAAGGACACTGGTAAAAACATACATTAGATTTTCATTAAAACATGAAAGTGAAAGTATGTTGCAGTTTTATTCTTATAAAGTGCAGATTGAAGAGTATTTTGAGTGTTAAAAAAAACAGAATGGTGAGGTTTTGCTTAGTTTTCCCAAATAAAGAAATGAAAGGCAAGTCAACGCTGACAGTATTGTGACTTCAAACATTTACTTTTATTGTGACCTATGAGTGTTATGTAAACATATGTTTTAACAGTCTCTAAAACATTGATATATACTTTGCTTTCACTAACTCACCTCACCCATTATGAGAGCAACATTTCACTATTAGGAAAACTAGCTAACAGTAATGTGTGTATATTGCATGGTGTACACATGGTGTACTTTGACTTGGAGATTAAAAAAATAAAAACTAACATATTTTTGGAAAAAAATGTTAAAATAAAGCATAATTACATCTCTTATATTAGAGACATAGTTATATATAAAATATTAGAGAAACAAATGACATGCTACTCTACTAACCTTGAAATTCCCACCTAACAGTAGTATGTATGGGGAGTCATTTGACATTAATTTGTCTAATGTTTAATAAAAAAGGAACGTTTAAATAACACTCAGTTTCAATATGTACTTTCAATTTCTGACACTTAAAATCTGGCTAAGCAACTGGAATTTCCAAGGCATGTACAAACTAATCAAGCACAATAGCCATGTTGAGTAACAGCTCCCGACTCCATTAGTAGTGCACGGTATACATCATCACTTTACATCTGTTGTAGTACTTATTTTCATAACCTGTTAAGTGCACTATGCGGAGACTATGACAAGGTTTGGGACAGAGTCGGTTAACATTATAGATAACATTCTGTGCCTTTAGGGAGATAAAAGTATTTTGATATAGAACTCTAAATAAATGACCAACTATCTAGCTACTGGTTTACTGTACGTAATTTAAACTAAGACGGGTGTAACTTAATGACGTTAGCATAGGGCAGTTAGCTTATAAGCTAATATCTACCATTCATTTCCTTAACCGCCAACGTTTAAAATACTCAAAAACAAGCGCCGTCTCATTTGCCCAGCTCCAGCTGTATTTACCATAAGTACAAATGAAAGCTAACTAATGTCCAGTATTCACTTTTGAAAGAAAACATTGAGGAAAAAATCAACATGAACTGAGTATGACCTCCAAACAGACTGCAGCTCTGAGGAAGGCCTACAACAAGCGGCTAAATCTAACGAGCCCTACAACCGCACAGAAAAATATCACAATCCGGTTAAAATGGAGTTAGGGTTACCTGCCCGGGTCCCTCAGCGTAGTGAGAGGAGCGCAGGGCGGAGGTGGCGAAACGGCGAACGGCTTGTCCGAGCATGGTTCAGTGTGTATTAACAGCGCTGAAAGGTGCCCCGCAGTTGTACTCACAGAGACAGCGACCTTGTTAAAGCGGAAAGAGGAGGAGCACAGACTCATGGGTAACACAGCCCCGAGTTCTTCTGGGAAGTGTAGTTCCATAACACTGCTCGGAAAAATTCAGTAATTCCTATTTTGATTGTAAGAAGTAGGAGAGTAGTCTAAACTCCGAATATATATTTGATCGAAATAAAAATCACTGACCACAAAAACAGAAATTTTTAAAAACTGACACAAACGCATATTAATACAGCTTCAAGTTCTGCCTTAAATAATACAGCAGTTACATTCTGTAAAACATGTGTTGCTAATGTTCTGTTCAATTTCTGTTATATTCTCTTTATATTTTTTAATCAAGTTTAGTTTTGTAACATTTTCATTCTTTGTTTAATATCATGCCCTCCCGTATTTAGAGTTAGTTCCATCTACAGCAAATGCCAACCTATGGAGCAGGAATAGAGCAATGTCCTTATTTCTGTTTGTATCTCTGTATTTCAATGGTTGGTGGTCTATTTGCTGTCTAAAAAACTCCACATTCCTTTTCTATGCCATTACCAAAGAGAAAAGGCATTATTATTTTGGACCAAAACCTTTTTTTTTTTTTTTTTTAATTTTGCAAGTCGTATTTAAATGGCCAAAACAGAACTAAAGCTAAAGTTTAGGCTGTCCTTTGGACAGAAATATTATCCATCCATCCATTATCTGTAAGTGCTTATCCAATTCAGGGTCACGGTGGGTCCAGAGCCTACCTGGAATCATTGGGCGCAAGGCGGGAATACACCCTGGAGGGGGCGCCAGTCCTTCACACGTCAACACGGACATTTTTGAGTCGCCAATCACTGTGGGAGGAAACCGGAGCACCCGGAGGAAACCCATGCGGACACGGGGAAAACACACCAAATCCTCACAGACACCTGGAAACGAACCCACAACCTCCAGGTCCCTAGAGCTGTGTGACTGCGACACTACCTGCTGCACCACCGTGTCACCCCCAGAAATATTATTGTAAAGGAAAAAATTGTAAAGATATACAGTGTTATGAATATGTTTGTCAAACTCTGTCTTAAGTAAGCTTTTACTCTGAATAAATAAAATAATTATTTGAATCAACAAAACCTTGGTCTTCTCAATCTTAGAAATTTTGATTTTTACATGAAATGAACAAAATTTCATTAATTCACACATTATCTGTAAGCACTTATCTGGGTCAGGGTTGAGGTGGGTCCGGAGCCTACTCGGAAACACTGGGCGGAAGGCAGGAGCACACCATGGAGGGGGTGCCAGTCCTTCACAGGGCAACACACACTCATGCAGTCACACCTATGGACATTTTTGAGTTGCCAGTCCACCTACCAACGTGTGTTTTTGGACTGTGGGAGGAAACTGGAACACACACCAAATTCCTCACAGACAGTCATCTGGAGCGAGACTTGAACCCACAACCTCCAGGTCCCTGGAGCTGTGTGACTGTGACACTACCTGCTGTGCCACCGTGTGTCCCATGAAAAAAAAATTGATATCACAAATTATGCAAACCTGTGAAGGACTGGCACCCCCTCCAGGGTGTGTTCCCACCTTGCGTCCGGTGGTTCCGGGTGGACTCTGGACCCACCGCGGCTCTGACTTGGATAAACGGTTACAGATAATGAATGAATGAAATTATGCAAAGGCACATTAGTTATTAATACAGCCGAATCATGCTGAATTCTTACAAATGACTTCCCTAATCAACTTTACAAATAGCACAACAAGCACACAAACATTTATTTGCATATTATTTGCAAACGTTACATATTAATGGGCTACAATGTAACATAAATTAAAAACCACATGTAAACAAAGATGAAGCACTAAAGCGATGGTTCGGCAGAACTAGGCTTGCCTGTTCTAAAATTGAAAAAGCTGGTTTGCCTATTATTGGAGTCTGGAATTTGGGTGCAGTCCTAAGAGATATCACAAGAGAAATACTCATAGCTGCCTTAGAGTTCAAATACCTCAATATGAGCCTAATTGCAGATGCTATAAAGAGCATATTTAGAATAATGACTGTTTTGTCTAAAACAACAGAAATCAAGATGATTTTACAGTACTTGTGCTATGAGGTGACTATGATATGAATAGGGATGGTCAGCTTTCAGTTTTGCAAAAGAAAATGACAGAGAGGAGGGATTTCTTGCAAAGACCCAAGCACAATGTCACCATCAAACTCCAATTTACAACCCACTGGCAGGCTAAAGTGGTGCAAAATTGCCCATTTACAGTGCTTCCAGGTTTGATGTTAAAATCAGCAGTTCAGGTGCACTGGCCCGTACGTGTTGGGTCAATGGGTTTAGAATTAAATCCAGGGCATTGCACGGTTCTCCAGTTGTAAATGTGCCAGGCTGTGTCTAGCGCAGCTCTGAGTGCTGTGCTGATGAATGGGCAGAATCGAGAAGGGAGTGTACAGTGCCCAGTTTTTTTTTTTTCTTTTTGTGCATGCAAAGCTTGTTTTCATCCGCATTACTAAGAGAAAGAAAGCTATTTTTTTCCATGAGCTAACAGGACACAGTGCAGCACAATATAAACCTCACTGCCAAGAAATGTAGAGACAAAAAAAATGATAAAAAGTATTTGAAATTATGAAAAAACTATACTCTGAAAAAAGCATGTTCTTTTATTCATTCATTCATTCATTCATTCATTCATTATCTGTAACCCTTATCCAGTTCAGGGTTGCGGTGGGTCCAGAGCCTACCTGGAATCATTGGGCGCAAGGCAGGAATACACCCTGGAGGGGGCGCCAGTCCTTCACAGGGCCATGTTCTTTTAGTACTGTTAAAAAGCTAAAGTTAAAACATGTATTTATCTAATATCTGCTATAAACATGACTACTTAGCTGTGGCCTCTGGAGTGAGATCTTCCTGTATAGACCAGTTAAACTCTCTTCTGTATTATGTTGATAGTGGGAGGAACAGTTGGAATTGTACAACAGCTTTGGGATGTTTGTGGGCTGAATGTTTAAATTGTTTTTATGTGCAGTAGAAGAAACCACACACTGGTTGATAATCCCAATGTCTGAATGGAGAAAAACTTGAAAAAAGTATTAAATTATGAATTCTGCTAAACTGATGAGGCTGAGCAATATAATACTAGGTAACAAAATATTGCAGGACATGATAAATGAAGTATTAGACACAAATTTCAGACCAGAATGCTTAATTAACACAAATCTAAATTAATTTCACAAAGAGATTTGTCATATTGCTTAGTTTATTTACTGTAGCAGCTGCTGCACTTTCTCCTCTATACTCATTTGTGAGCATAAAAAAGGTCTGCTGAGTCAAATTTACAGCATGGTAAATAATTGAGGAGTGAAGCACTAAAGACTCAGGCCGGCGATGTTTAATTTATCTTTGGGTAACTCACAATCAAGGCAAATGAGATTAGTTCAGTAAATGGCAAGCCTTCAAACAACTCAAGCGCACAAATATTGGGGAGCCACTCAGATATTATTACAAACCATGCGTGCTTACACTTTCAATAATGAAACTGCCAAAAGGGACTGTGGAGCTATATCACATAAGAGACCGTTTTGATTCCATAATAAACCTTTCAGCAGATGTTTCTTAAAAGCACTCACTTAAAGCCACTCATTTAAAAGGTTCTTTAAAAGGTTATTTTGGTAAAGGGCTAATTTACTACTTGGATGCAGGAGGGTTTTAAAACGTATTTTGAAGTTGCTGTGAAACCTAACTATGAAAATCGTTCTAAGAAACCACATTTAATCAAAATAGAATCTTTACATCAGGAGGAGGTTCTACAAACTGTAGAAAATGTTGTTTGGACACCACACACCATTATATATTAAATTACAGCATTGTGCAAATGTCTTAAGTACATTTTGAAATATAATTTTGTCAATAAATGTATTTGTAAGGTTCAACACTGAACAATGAGAAATACATTCATTCATTATCTGTAACCCTTATCCAGTTCAGGGTCACGGTGGGTCCAGAGCTACCTGGATTCCCTACCTGGAATCATTGGGCGCAAGGCAGGAATACACCCTGGAGGGGGCGCCAGTCCTTCACAGGGCAACACAGACACACACACATTCACTCACACACTCAGACTTACGGACACTTTGGAGTCACCAATCCACCTACCAACGTATGTTCTTTTGGACTGTGGGAGGAAACCCATGCGGACACGGGGAGAACACACCAACTCCTCACAGACAGTCACCCGGAGCGGGAATCGAACCCACAACCTCCAGGCCCCTGGAGCTGTGTGACTGCGACACTACCACTAAAAGTGGTTCATATCTTTGGAAGCAATAGTACAAGGTTTGGCTCCAGATATATAGTGTTTTTCAGGTGCTTAAATATTTTGCACAACACTATAAAAAACTGCAGTATTCATCTAATTGTGTTTCTTGAAAACATATTTGTAAAACCGCCCAAGTGACCAAGTGTGTCAACTGGTTATAATGGTTCACAGACTACACACAAACAGATAAACAAAAATTACTCACAGCAACTCGCTAAAGTCAGGACTTGGAACTTTTATCTTCATAAGACCTTCAGCATGCTTCTATAACTGCATTTTCTGTTGTCTTTTATTTATGTGAATTTGCCCCAGTCCAACAGATAAAAAAACAGACATAAAAGCCCAGTTTCTTACACTGTAAACATAATATTTGAAAAGCAAACAGCTAAAATAAATTATGGAGATCACCTCAAATAATTTCAGTTAGATTACTGATTATGTAAAAACTGTGTCAGGTCTAGAAATACCCTTTTCTTCAAACAGAACACATACAGGCCAGGTAATTTTGATAAATGCAAGTATTAGATGATGGTTCACATTATAAAACACTGTCCATCTCCATAGCTCTGTTTTGGGGTAATTTTAGGCCAGATATGAAGAATTTATCAAAGCAGGTCCTGAAATGAATTGAGAACTTAGGCTATATCCAGCACTTGTTCAATATATCTCTGGCACTAAGATGGAGAAGAGGATTAAAAATTGATGTGTTTCATTTCTTTTATGTCAAGGAGTGCAGCTCTCCGAGTC